>NC_134402.1:142748401-143048401 GCF_038048845.1 Mixophyes fleayi
GAAGATCTTATGGTGTAATGAATACATACATTTATCAGGAATTTACAACTTAAAAGTGGTGATTCATGGTTGGTACAATAAAGCTGTTCCAGTATTATTTGTATATTGTTTAAATAAACAAAAGAAAGTTAGGATTTCTGTCTCTTATATATATATCTTTATAAACAAAAACACAGTCAGGTCTAAGTATTATGTACTAGCATTTAAATGTTGCAAAGACACATATATGCAGAACCAAAATTGCAGACAGAAGAAAAGGCAAATTGTAAAGCAATAACAACTTTAAACATAAAAACAATAATAAAAAATGTTTTAATGAAACTTGCCTATACCGCTTTCTCCTACTATTCCTTCCTCTCACTAATGCCAGAAAATAAATCTCACTTCACCCAAATTTTGGCAGAAAAATCTCAGATAAACAATCCTATAACATTCTTTGTGGCTTTTGAGGACAGGTTTACACAGAGCTCTGGGATCGGCTGAGAGGGGCTGATTCATTGTCAGGTGCAGGGAAAGTGCAGTGTTAAAAATGCTGCTGTAGTTCCATCTTATTGTAAACTTGTAATTCAACTGCATTGATATCAACATAAATGTGAACTACAGGGAAGTAACAATAGCTATAACAATCCATGCAGTTGCTATAGGCCCCTGAAGCTAATGACATATGGGCACTATGGGCTAAAGTGCTAAATTCCTGACACACATGCACTGCTTTGCTTTGTGAACACTGCAGACAGCATTCTTAGAACAAATCAGTGTTCATGTATCAGAAACTTAGAGCTTATGCAGGGTTTCCCAAACCCAGTCCTCAGGGCTCCCTAACAGTGCAGGTTTTCCATATTTCCTTGCTGGAGCACAGGTGTATTCATTTCTGACTGACACATTGTAACAGATCCACAGGTGGTCCTAATTATGTCACATGTGATCCGGAAAACCTGCACTGTTAGGGAGCCCTGAGGACTGGGTTTGAGAAACCCTGGCTTATACTAACTGCTTTTTGTATGAAACCAGCATAAAAGTGTTGCATAGGATAATAAAGTCAGTAATTTTGTTAAAGGGTTACCTTCGTTCATAACAGCAGACACAACTGAGATATAGTCCTGGGGATCTTGGTCAGTTAGAATAACCTGAAAGTTTCTCTCCAAAGGAGAAAGTTCATAAAGCTCCTCAGGAGACTCCACTCCGCAGAGCAGTAGGACCACTCTGTGTGAGGGCTCTAGAAGCTGAGAGAAAAGCTTGCATTGGTTTTCATAGAAGATCTTCAGAAGATAGCTTGTCAAAACTAACAGCTTACAATGATACTTCGATTGGGTGAGGGTCTTCAGCATCTCATTTGAGTTAGAATCCAGATCATAAAGAATTATTTCATGAATGTGTAAATTTGAACTCAGCAATCTCTTCAGATATGTGGCCCATTCTTCCCCGCTCTTCTCATAAATCACTAAGAGGTCTTTTGCGATTTCTGAAATGGTGAAAACTAAAATTAGTATCAAGCATATGGTATGTTTAAATGTTATATTCTGTGTCACAATCAACTTCATATCCTTTGTAAACTTTTGAAATAGTTTAAAATAATTTACTGCTCTAGGGGGGTTATATAAATAACAACATCTTTACTGTGCAAGATACAGCTGCCCACTTGAAGTTTTACTTGGAACCTCTGATAGACAACTTAACACTCAGGAATATGACACAGATGTTTTATATGATTAATGCTTTAATGCAATGTTTCACCAGTGTCCAACTATTGCAATGACAACCAGTTACTGGTTCAATGTCCATTGTGTCAAATTCCTCCACCACCTGCAGAGCACTCCATCAAAGGTCCCCAGTGCAAATAAGTACAGAAGGACAGTTGCAACCTACAAAGCCTGGTCTTGTGGAAGGAACCCACATCAATGTAGGGTACTAGAATGGGTTCTGGGAAAGGAAAAACTTGTGTCTGATAGGATTACTGGAAACAAAATATTGTTTTTTATTATTTGTTTTTTATTTATTAGTTTCAATCACCTAATTGTTATCATTAATGTAACATATTTCATCTTATAATTTAAGAACTTTCTCATACATGACAACCCTGGCTGAGAGAAAAGGTTGGTTAAAGTATAAGAAAAAGTATTTTTTTACAACATACAACAGTATATATGACATAATATTGGCAATGGGTTATACAGTGCTGCTAAGAAAAGTATTTTGTGTTTGTTGAAACAACAAAGGCTGGGTTAAGCAATGTTTTATGAAATGTTTCGGTAAAAACTTTTATTTTTCTTTTCTAACTTTTTTTTCCCATAAAAGTACAAAATACAAGACTTTAAACTAAATTTGCTGTGAGCACTTCTTATTGCATGGTACTGCTGTAAAAATACACTTGAGAAATTGCGTATTTAAACATAAAAGAATAATATGTCCTGTCAGTAAAATGCTTTCAGGAGATCTCCAAACATCACCTAAACTACAGTTCTTTATTAAAAAAGAAATGTAGCATTTCTGCCAGTCTGTGTCAATAAAAAATAAACCAATAAAAACTAAACTTTTCAGTATTTTGAAAAGATACTGTAGAGCTTAACTTTAATAATATCTTCAGCTGCAAAATATATTATGTATGGGGTACAGGCCCATACCCAATGGTGCTCTTTTGCATTAAAATACTAGTAAAACAGGAGTCAAATTGCATGTCAACACAATTTTTTATTTTTTTTTGTATGCGTTCAATACGTGCATTGTACTGTAGGTGATTCATATGTGGTTGATTTGCACTGTATGGGGGGAATTCAATTGGCGGTGTTACTGCCGAAAGTAAAGCAGGCTGTGCACTATTACCATTATTACGGTAATCAGCGCCGGTGCTAGGGTTCACGGCGCCCTAGGCAAAATAACGCTGCCGCCGCTCGCTCCCCGCCCCCCGCTCGCCCCTCGCTCGCCCCCCGCTCACCAGATAAAAGAATAATTAATTAAAATTAATTTAAATGTTACTTACCTTTTCTTCCTCTAGCTGCTCCTCGCGATGCATGCTGAGAGGGGAGGGGAGAACTCAGAGGCGCCGCCGGACAGACTATCACATGATCCCTGACGTCATGTGTGACTAGCGTGAGATGGAAAAACAGCGGCGGCACCCCGCCGCCGCTGCCCTTCTCTCCTGAACCGCTGACTAGATTAGAAAATCTAGTCAGCGGCGCCCTGCAGGTCCCGGCGCCCTAGGCAACTGCCTAAGGTTGCCTAATGGGAGCGCCGGGCCTGATGGTAATAGTGCGCATTATTAGTGTTAGGACTGTAATCTTTAAAACTGAATTTTGAAACTTGCGTTAAAATTAACATATTAACGGTAATAGAGTGCAGGCCGCGTTACTTTCGGCAGTAATGCGACCCATTGAATTCCACCCTATGTGTTAAAATGCATTCAAGATTATTTTATTTTTTTAGTAAGTGCTATTAAGAGTTCAGACCAGTGGCGCACGCAGGGGGGGGGTTTGGGTCTCCAGAAACCCCCCCCTCCGCTAAAAAAGTGCCCTACATATCGGCACTGTAGTATACAGCAGCCGCGGCGCTGTCAAAGAAGCGTCCGCGGTGGTGCTATATTGTATACAGCACCGCCGCGGACGCTTCTTTGACAGCGCCACGGCTGCTGTATACTACAGTGCAGCGGCAGCTTCCTAGGGTTCTCTAGGGTTGGGGTTTTTTTTGGGGGTGGAGGAAACCCCCCCTGAAAAATCCTCTGTGCGCCCCTGTTCTCTTATCAAGTTTATGCAGATGTCTGTCAGGGGCTTGATGAGTTTTTGCACAGCATGGGGCTTATGTTAAGTTGAACACAAATTGTGTTCTTTGCGTGTAATACATTCTTTTACTTTTGGCAAGCGCACAAAGCACTTGTTCTGAAATTACATCAAGAAAGCCATTGCGTTCAACTTATCATGTCCTGCACTCATGAGAGAAAATACTCGACTGAGGATAACCCCTGAGACATGTTATATTATGGTATGTCCAAACACCACCTCTGTCATGAATCGGGGTCTTAGTCCTGTTTACTCCACTCAGCAGTATCATGTTACCGTGCATCTCCCTTCTGTCAGAATGCAGCATTCTAAATCCTGGGACAAAGCTTGACGTCTGTCTGCTGTACTGGAGGCTGCGACCTTGGGTGAGACATTTGCTAAAGATCCTGCTGAGTTTGAACACCTGATCTCATCCACCAATTAGCTTCCTCTGCAGACTATAAGAGTCTCCTCCTATACTCAGCTAATTGCCAGTTCCTAGTTCCTGGGTCCAGTTCAACACTGTTACTGTTTGTTGCAGCTTCATTCTGTGATATGGACTTCCACCATTTACCCTCTGAGTTCAGCTTCATCCTATTTCCTGTGATACAGACTCCATTTACGTATTGTGTGAACTCAGCTTAACTCTGCTTGCTGTAATACAGACTTTAACCATTAACCCTTTGTGTGAATCCAGCTTCATTCTGCCTACTAAAATAAAGACTTTGACTATTAATTCCTTGTGTGGATTCAACTTCATTCTCTCTGTTCATGTACAGATTCCAGCTGTTACCTTCTGTGGGGATCCTCCTCTCTTCAATCCCTTCCTGTCTTTCCACCTGCATATCTGGGGTAGTAGGTTGTTGTTCTGAGTCATCCATGTTTTGGAGCCATCTCTCTGTCTAGGGGTACCAACTTACCTACATACTTACATACTACAGTATGGCATCCCACCATATACTGGCTCACTTTGACCTCTGTATGCAGTGTGACAGAGGCACTGGGCAAGTGGTGAATAACAGAGTTATACGTTCCAGGCTGTATGTCTTATATGCTTTTAAACCCCAGGGAGATTGACTGTGTGTGGGAAAAAAACTCCCAAATAGTGTGTCTAGCTATAGGTAGGTGGGCTCCATTTATAAGGTCAGGTTCGGTTTTTTAACCAACTAGCAAGTCATGGTAATCAGAAGATTCACCTGCAATTTGCTGACAAAAAGCTCCTAGGCAGTTCCCTTTGTCTCTCAGACCTGGGAAAGAGGTTAGCTCTATATTTTGTATGTGCGTGGAACACAAGGTTATATAATTTTCAAGCCAAACACATGTTATCTGCATATGGAAACGCTTATTAACTGAAAGTAGGTATGGTCAGATGCATTTTCATTGAAATTAATGATATTTTTAACTATATTAAAGCTCATTGAACACTATGAGTTGAAATGTGAAGCATACTGAAATTGATGCCTAAAAAAACTTAAAAAGCAAATGAGTAGTGTTCCATTGGACAAAATTAGTTTTATTTTCAGATGCGTTTGCATACTTACAGGCATTATAAACACCCATAAACAGCATAATTTTAATGGCAATAGGTACGAAGCCTAAATGTTCATGTTCTACTTTTATATTGCATCCAGCTTGCTTCCAACTAACATAAAGTGGGCAGTTTATCCCTTGACTGTGTACTTCTGTTAACAGCAAATTGATTTATGTTTTGCTTTAATCTATGGTTATTCCAATTTCCATTTTTACTACAATTTTCTTGGTGATGTAATTTATCCTGTCAGCATGGATTCAACTGTACATTATCTTACTATCAATTTATTTCAATTAGTTGCCTTTCAATTGGCTTCTCCTGTCCTTTCTCTTCCTTTCCTTTCTCACATTTTTATTGAGTTTGTTATTAAGTTTTAAAGTTCAAGATGCAGGAGCAAAAATCACAGAGAACATACAAAGCAACTAATATATATATATATATATATATATATATACACACACACACACACACACACACACACACACACACACACACACACACACACACACACACAAACACACACACACACACACACACATATATATATATATAGTAACAAAAGGAGGCATTTAGCTGGCAATATGCAGAGAAAGCAGGGAAGTAGAGTAAAACATTTGTGCAGTAACGCACCTAGATTGAATGTAAAGACCTATGTATGAAAAGCAATAGTTTCAATTTGGTTTAACTTACATGACTTGAAATCCTTCCTCTCAGCAAACAGACAGGGTGTGTCTGTTTGAATTACAGAGCCAGTGATGGGCGTTTCCTTTTAAAGAGAAGGTGGGTGTGTCACCTGTCCATTAAGCTAAGGCTGGGGGAGGAGTATCAGGTATAAAAGCTTGTTTATATCATTTGTGTACGGAGATCAACGCTGGGTAAGCTGGATGGTCTTGAGAGAGCTGAGCTATGTCTAGCTAGCGTTTAGGGTCTCCAAGTATTGCTGTGAAATCTGTACAGTGTCAAAACATTTACCATCCTGACAATAAAACTACATAAAAAGGAAAAAGTTGTTTGCGTGTGCTTCAGCAGTAGCGGGCTCTTGCCACAATATATATATATATTTATATACATATATTTATAAGGTATGTAAGAAATCCACTACAGAATGAAGATAAAATTGAGATGATAAAACTATAAAAATAATACATTTATTTTTTTCTGTTCTGTTCATGTTTTGTTTTGGAAAACCAAGATGCCTTCTATTTAGTTATCCTCTTTTGACTCAATGGCATACATAGGTGTTACTATTTTCTTTTTTTGTATGGGATTGTATGAAAATGGACTGTAAACCTAAAATGTAAGGTGGATTATATGGAAGAACTATTTATAAAGTATTAAATATAAATACATATGTTTCAGAAACAAATAACGGCTAAAGATATTAAAGATGCTGTAAGTTTTGTAGGAACACAAACCTTTCTTTCTCCAAGTTTGTTAAAAGAGACTACACAGCTAACTACAGCTGCTGTTTGCAAAACACAATACTTGAATCTGTGCATGATATTGCTCTTGTGCTTTGTCAGAGAATAGTGAATATTAAGTATAAATTTGCATTTGTTAAAAGATTAATTTTCAGATTGATTTAACATGCATTTTAGTTTTGTTGGCCTTTTAAAATAATAATATAGCCAGAATACATAGAACATTTTTGGCAAATGTGCTTTAATTATGAGTTTGTTTCAAAGAAAAGTAATCATTAAATTATAGCATAGTAATATCAATTTAATTGCACCTACACATTCTGAGTAATATAATGAATCTAACATGTAAACACATTTGAAAAATTACATCCTTAATTAATGTTCTAATCTTAATTACTTAATTAAAGTACATTTTTATCATGGAACTTTAATGTAGCAAATAAAGCAGAACTGTTATGCAAACAACATTTTACATTTAGCTCAATGACTCAAATGTGCCTCATTCCTGATGGTGGTCTATATGAAATATAAAATAATTTAATGTTAAACAGAGAGGTTGACTACTCTTTGAGACGTCAGGTAATTAAAGCAATTTAAAGGGCTTTTCAAACCCCATACTTTAATTGTACTAAATACCATTTTACTAAATACAATGGTTTATCCTTATGATTGTCTGTGCTTTTCAACAATGCCTTTATTTCATCAGGCAGAATTGTTCAGTTCCCTTCAATGCAACACAGCACTGCTTTGTGGACATAATTGTATCCAGAGCTGCGTCATAGGCAAGCGCAACAAAAATACAGTTTTCAGTGTCAGTTGAGCATTGTGCCATTATGTTACATTTGTACAGAGAGGTCTTGAAATGCAGCAATGGTAGGGATTTCTGTTTCCTATTAGAAAACAAGTGGCCCATATTGCCAAACATGAACATTAAAAAACAGCAAAAATATTGCATGCATTAATAATAAATAATAATAATAATAATAATAATAATAAAACAATTAAAAAAATAAGTTTAGAACCAAAAAGATATTAAAGAAACAAATTGAACTTCTCTGAAGTGAAGTTGGGAATGTCCTTAAGCAGCCTGTTTGAATGTATAGCTCAGTTGTCAGTTGCTGGTGCCCTGTTCAGTGGAGTTTTATGTTTTAAAAGCATTTTTGTAACTAACTGACTTTTATTTACATTATACAACCCTACTTACATAAGCTTATGGGCAACCTGATATACTTGAAGAGCCGCCAGTGTGGTCCTCTGATCTTCAGAAGGACAGCACATTACCCTTAAATACAAACCCATAAAAGGCTCAGGGCATCCACATCACTCATTCTAAAATGCCCCTACATGCCCCTCACTGGCTACCTCACTTGCTCCAAATTAGCCCATATGCCCACAGACTCCCACTTGACACAAAAAGCACCCACAAGCCCTCAGATCCTGCATGTACTCTACCACATGCCACTCTCAACTCCCCACATGCACCAACATGCCCCTCACTCCTCCACACATGCCCCTCAGACCTACCTGTATTCCACTCAAACCTGACCACAGGCAGCCCAGACCTCACCCACGCCCCTCTCACTTCCTCACATGCCCAACACATGCTGATCAAAACCCTTATATTCCCGGTAGAGTTCACCACATGCCCTTTAAATGCACATCAGAAAACCCCACATGCTTATCAGACTTCCCCACAGGGACATTAGACCTCCTACACTTTTACTTAATTTTACAGTCAGTTCTACTAGATACCGCTCTTCGTCGCCACATAGGGAGGAAGAAGAAAATGCTGCACTCCCTTTGCCTCCTTTGGTATGCTGCATGACCTCTCTGCGTTGTGCAGAGGAGGTTAGGTGGCACAGAAGTACTCTGCTCCCGTTCAATATTATTCTCCGCTTTATAACAATGCAGTGTATAAGTCAGATCTGGACCAGCACGGTGGGGGCCACTGGTGAAGGCTCTCCATGTCACTGGTGGTCATTGATTTTGAACATCAACTATGTCACATGTCAGCCATCTAGTCCGACTTTTGTAAATACAATGTCAAATGCAAGTAATAACATTCCTTCTAAAAAACAAAACAAAAGCCACATGGTCTGGGAAACTTGGAAAAGTGTTTTTAGCAATGACAAACTGAGCAACAAGTGTTTGAAAAGGTGTTAAGCTGTTTTTTTAATCTCTTTTTGTTTTTTGTGCAGCTGTGCAGTTCCATTACCGTAAATATAACTTGAAATAAAAGCAATTTTTTGTTGTAACAACCTTTCTAGCACATATCATGCCAAGGAGGTTTCACATAAGTATATTTCAGGTAATGTTAGAAATAACTTGGACAAGTTTAAAGGCTTCCCACTGAGATTTCACTAGGTGAGTTACTTATTTATGAAGCATTTTCACTTCTGTTTTGTAGTTCTGGCTTTTTCAACATAAGAAACAAATATTGTTGTTTCTTTTGTTTCCAGTATTTACAAGTTGCACAGATTGATATTGATCAGTGGCCGAAAAATCCTATACATCAAGGGGGTACCTCCAGTGATAACACTGCTTTGCATTTCACAGTCATGGGGGTGGCACTTGTACTGCCGCAATAATAGTACTGTAATTGCCATGTCAAGATGAGTGGGGTATGTGTTATCGATGATCCAAATTCCGACACAGTACTTTCCTACAAAATAATTCTGATTTGAATAATGGCGATAATAAGCAAATGCAGACTTAGCATAAAAAAGACACAGTAAATCACAGACACGCCTACAATGTATTCCGATTCCGGCACTTACAATTTATGTTACTGATCATGTGGACAGCGATATTTCTGAATTTAAAACGGCAATGCCACCAGTTGCCACATGTATAATGTAAAAGCCTTTATCCTAATTGTAATTCTATCCCTGACCTTATCCCTTACCCTAACCTTAACCCTTAAATCAGATTGTAAATGCAGCGCTTTGAATACGGAAATATCTCTGTCCACATGATCAGTGATGTAAATTGCAAGTGCCGGCATTTACTTCAATCAGAATACATTATAGGCGTGTTGGTGATTTACTGTGTCTCTTTTATGTTAGGTCTGCAGTTGCTTATTATCGCCATTATTCAAATCGGTATTATTTTGCGGGTTCACGTGTGGTATACCCGTGGTTGACATTATTGTTATGGTCACTGAGTGCACTGGGGTGCAAGCCTTCCTGAGGCGCGTAGTCTAACAGACCCCCTGGTTTTCACTAAGAACTGCCGCAAGGCAGGATAGATTTACTGCCGGGAGTCCACAGGTCACGGCCCTCAGGATGGCCCCCTGATGTGATAGAGGGTAGATGGATGGATGCAGCTGGATAAACACAAGCAGGTACAGAGGTCATAGTCAATATACTAAGCTGGGTCATATACACTATTAGGTACACGTAGCTGAGGACAATCCAGTAAGCGAGGTCAGTGAACAAGCCAAGTCAGATACACACTGAGGTACATGGTGCCAAGGATAAGCCAGAAAAGGAGGTCAGTAAACAAGTCAGGTCGGATACGCACTAAAGAAAGCAGCACAATGGTTAATCCAGGAAAACGTAGTCAGACAAGCCAGGAGAAATTCACTAGGAGAAAGCACAGCAGGAGCCAGAAGCAGGGGTTAGCAATCTGTTGCTCTGACACAGACAGTGTGTCAGAGGGGATATTATATAGTGCAGGGAGTTTCAAACTCCCCGCCCAGAGTCACATGATCGCAGCACCAAGCAGAAAGTAAACAAGAGAGTGCTGTGATCAGGAGTGTGGAGCAGGTAAGTTCCTCACAATTACCTGGATATGTTCACAAGTTCCATACATTAATTAAATAAAAGGAGGGCAGCATGGACCATCCAAACTTTTTAACCAGACATAGTACTAGACAGTCTGGTCTGTTTCCCACTGTTAACTGAGAAATCGACAGCATGGGGTCCTAGCAGAATCAGGTTAGTGCTGGACTGCAGTTTTTATTGGGGTGCAAAAAAACTGTCTGTGTGTTGTCAGCCTCACACTGAAAAGCACTGAAAAACACTGGGGCTTTTCCTGACTAATATTTGGACCCGTCCTCTGTGGTCCCAATATAATGATAAGGGGTCCATTAAATCGTATTCCACTATACTAAAATAGTAATAAAATGTAATTAAAACAGACACAACTGCTCAAAATAAAAAATAAAAAAATCCCCAAACCCTCGTTCACCAATTAATAAAAAATATTATTGTTATATTTTCATTGAATTTCTCTTGTAATCCAGAGTAAAATGTTCATAATTTGTAATCAAAAGCATATGTTTGTAATTCACAGGAAATGTCCTTAATTTGTAATTCAGTAAGAATTCTACCTGGAATCCAAGCAAATTCTTCTTCTTGTAATCCATGTTAAAATCTACCAGTGATCCACGAGAAATTGTAAAACTCCCACAAAAGATGGCTCTGCACCAAAATGACACTGAATTGAATTGACCAGGACTCCCCTTAGCTGCTCAGCCAATTACAAGTGGTTCCCCATGCTAGCCGCAGTGTGATTGGCTGACGGTACTTTGATCACACATGAATAGTGTTAGGATCCGCCTTGCGTATTTTGCAGCATTACCTCAGGAGACTATCTTAGCAGCTTCTTCCTCTGGGACTATGTTGGACTCTATTGTTTATGTTAGCCTGCAGTACCTATGAAACACCAGAGGTGCTGCTATTCTGTCTTTTCCCACTACCAGGGGCTGTGCTAGTTAATCATCCACACCTGAGTGTCTCTTATATATATCTGCCTCTCCCAGTATCCTTTGCTGGTCATTAATGTTTCTGAGCCTGTTTATGTTTGTTGCCTTGGATTACTGCCTTGCTTTCCCTGTTCCTGTGGATTACCTTGCTTAGCCAGTTCCTTTTTCCTTGTAAAGCAATAACCACTCACCTATATCTTTTCCTTGAGGCAACCTGATATTTTAATTATTCCTGCTAACCTGCTATACTTGGAAATCTGTTTATACTCTGACCTGGTTTGTGTTCACATTGCATCACCTGCACTGTGTTTTCTCTGCAATAAACAGTTTAATGTTTCCATCATATGTCTGGCTCTATGGCTGTAATTGCAAGACCTAGTTTGTGGAACAGATTTGTAACAAATAAAGATTAATTGAATTGATGTGAGTAAAAACAAATAAACATAGTTGGGGAGTTGCAGTCACTTTAATGTCCTATCCATTTCAATAATGTTTTTACATAAAGTGCAAAATTCCATTGAAATGAATTGGGTACTGGAATGATTGTGTCATTGACATAAACTAGAAATATACAGCACCTCGCTGATCAACCCTGGGAGAGAAGAGGGAGTCTCACATATTAATGAATGAATGAATGAATTAATTAATGAACCTTAATAATGAATTAATGACTCTTAAGCTATATGAAAAACAAAATGGTGTTTTGAATATTCAACTTATTGTACACATGTAAAGGCTACCCAAGATATTGCATATATGTAAGGCCTGATAACATACACACATATAATAAGGGTACAAGTTAAGTATTTTAACTCCTAACCTAATTATGAATGTGTATGTTAAGCACAATAATATTATCATGTATGAACTGAGCTCAAGCTTTTTTATCAATCGTTTTTATTGAAAAAAATTTAAGTAAATGGGGGGTACAGAAGAAAAAAAAAGGGGGGGAAAGGGGGGGAGTTCGAACACACCAATATAGCATTTGCAAGTTACAGACAGTATACAATTTATAGTATTCAGTTTACTGTGGAACTTTAAACTAACTCACCAGACCTGGCCTAGGTCTTGGAAAACCCGACATAAACACTCAATCAGGGCGCAACTATTGACAAAGAACCACCAATAGCAGGGGGAGAAGAAGAAGGATTATTTACTGGAGCCCCACCCCCGTCGGTCACGTAGACATGCCATTCAAACTATTTCATCAATGGGGAAGATGGTCTGATTGAATAAGGGACATCTAGTGTTTCCATTTCAAACGCATACTGGACTTTGGTAATTACCTTTGACAGAGAGGGGGAGCGGTGCTCTCCATGCCTGGGCTATGGTGGCTCTGGCGGCAATAAGTATATGATTAAACACATAACAGGCCTGTCTCGGGACATGAGGCAGATATACCTGGAGAAGGGCAATCTCGGGGGTCTGAGGAAGATCCAATTTGGTCACTCTCTTAGCTAGGTCAAATACCTGAGCCCAGAAAGAGCGCAAAACCGGGCATGTCCAAAAGATATGAAGCAAATCCCCAACCAATGAGCATTGTCTACAGCACAGCTGAGGGCCACATTTTATGGATTCTAGAGGGGGTCAGGTAAAGTCTATTAACTAGCTTGATGAACATTTCAGTGTGGTTTAAACATTTGGACATGTGAAAAGCATTTACATAGACTGCCTGCCACTGGTCCTCTGTGAGGGCTATTTGGAGATCTGATTCCCACTGGAGTTGACTAGAGCACTTGGCTATTGGCTCCGGGGAGGTGAATCCATACCAAAATGTGATCCCAGCTCTATTATTTCCTTTCGTAAGTTTCGAGAGGAGCGTGGCTGGGAGGACCTGTAGGGACAGATTATATCTCGAGAGGGAGGATATCCAGTGTCTGATTTGTAGGTATTTGTAAAAATCTCTCGCAGGTATATGGAATTGGTGTTGGATTTGCGTGAAAGACATCAACCCCTGGTCATCAAATAATGATCCTAGGACTACCATGCCATTCGCTATCCACAGGGACAAATTTGCATCCGGGATCAATTTAGCCAAAGCTCTCAATGACAGGTTCTTAGTGGGAAGAGATATGGCAGATGAGTTCACAATCAGCTTATCCCAGGCCCTTAACGAGTCAACAGCTAGCCGGGACAGGGACCCACACGGTGGGCGCCACCGTCTAGGAAGCCAGAGTAGATCCTGCAAGGGGAAATGAGGATTGCGAGCTCTTTCCAAATCTACCCATGGTTTTGTATTGGGGGGGAGAGACCAGTCTCTAAGTTGGGCCAGAAGGCAAGCCATATGATATCTAGCCAGGTCTGGGAGAGCTAGACCACCTCTTTGTCTAGTTAAAGACATACGAACACTAGCTATTCGTGGAGGTTTGTTCTTCCAAATGTATGAGCACATGATAGAGTGTAACTTGTCCAGTATAGGTTTTGGTAAGTGCAATGGTAACGTATGGAACAGATACATTAGCTTCGGCAAAATCATCATCTTAAAGGCCGCCAGCCTACCTAGTCAGGAGACCTCACAGCACATCCATGACTTAGTCAAGTTAATTATTAGGGGAATCAGAGCTACAAAGTTAAAGTCTACAATGTTGTTTATTGAGGGAGTCTGAATACCCAAATAATGAAGCACTTCAGACTTCCAAGAGTAAGGAAAGAGAGCCCTAAGACTCGACTCTTTAGGTGGTGGAAGATTGATAGGTAATGCATCGGATTTAGTGGTATTCAATTTCTAGTAAGATGCCCCACTAAATTTATCAAGTATAACATGGAGGGGCGGCAGCAAGGTCTCCGGGTCAGTTACAAATAATAAGATGTCATCTGCAAAAAGACACAGCTTGTGAACAGTCTGGTTGACTGTGACCCCTGGAAAGGACTTGGCCTGTCTAATAGCTTGGGCTAGAGGCTCTACTGCTAAAATGAAAATTAGGGGCGAAAGGGGGCACCCTTGTCTGGTGCCATTCGAAATCTTAAAATGATCAGAGAGAAAACCATTACTGAGTACTCTAGCCGTGGGGTCACTATAAAGGGCCATGATCCCGTTCAAAAATCTATCTTTCAGCCCAAAGCGAAGAAGGACCTGCTGCATAAACCCCCAGTGCAACCTATCGAATGCCTTTTCTGCGTCGAGGGAGAGAACTACTAGTTCAAGGTGGGACCCATTCATACTTTCAATGATGTTAAGGACTCGTCTTGTATTGTCAGAGGCCTGGCGTCCACTAACAAACCCCACCTGATCAGGGTGTATGAGCTGTGGGATAAGGTTTTGCAATCTATTAGCTATGAGCTTGGCATAAATTTTTATATCAGTATTCAACAGGGCAATGGGCCTATAATTAGAGCAACAAGCGGGGTCCTTCCCCGGCTTCGGGATTGTTATCAGCTGAGACTCGAGCATTTCTTTGGGGAAGTGCCCCTGCTCAGTACCAGTATTATACACTTGCACAAGAATAGGGGCTAAGTCAGACTGGAAAGCACTATAGAAATTATTGGTATTGCCGTCTGGGCCTGGGGCTTTATCTTTCGGTGATTTTTTAATAACCTCTTCAACTTCAGACTGTGTCCACGGGGTATCTAAAGCCATGGCTGTTTCAGGATCAAGACTGGGAAGATTAAGGCCCTCCAGGAAGGAATCTATGGCTTTGCTATTTGGCTGGATCGTGGTGGGATCTTCCTTCAGATTATATAGGGTAGCATAGAACTTAGCGAATGTATTAGCTATGTCTTTGGGATTAGAGACTTTTCGATCACCTTCTTCCAATAGATATTTTATTCTGTTTCTAGCTTGACGGCCTCTAAGTTTACGCGCTAACATCCTCCCTGCTCTATTCCCGGCCACGTAGAATTTTTGCTGCAATCTATTTAGGGCTGCTTGGGTCCTAGCCATAAGTAATTTCTGTAGTTGGGCTCTTACCTGAGTAAATTCCTTTTTAATCTCTCTAGATGGGCGGGCCTTATTTTGCGTCTCAAGCACTTGAAGTTTAGCTTCTAACACCTTCTGACAGTGTGCGTTTGCTCTCTTTAATCTAGCCCCGGTCTGGATGGCGACCCCCCGCACTACCGCCTTTAGAGAACACCAAAAGTTAAAAATATTAGTCTCTTCTGGACTATTGGTTTGGCAGAATAAGGAAATAGAGTCCTTTAAAGCCAGTTTCGCCTCTAGCAGGCAAAGCAAATAAGCTGGGAAGCGCCATGGTCTGGGAGGTATATGAGGGCGTGACAGACACCAGGACCAGAGTAACGGAGCATGGATCTCCAAGCGGATAGACCTTTGTAACGTCCATTTATCTGTTAATATAAGATCTATCCGCTAGTACGAATTATGGACATGGGAGAAATATGTGTAATCTCTCCCCTCTGGCTCCGAGAACCTCCACACGTCATACAGACCATGCTCCGCCAACAGCTTCGAGAACACACCTGCCGGACCTAGCTGAGAGGAGGCCGCAGAGGGAGGGACAGATGGAGATCTGTCTATCCTGGGGTCTGCCTCTATGTTAAAATCACCCATCGTTATTAGACACCCCTCCTTATGTTTATCCACTTCCTGGAAGACCTCTCTTAAGAAAGGTACCTGGCGAGAATTTGGAGCGTAGAGGGAGGTGAGGGTGACTAAAGTGTCTTCCAGTAGGCCAACTAAAATCAGGTATCTACCCGCTTTGTCTGCTACCCGCTTTTTTTGAGTGAAAGAGATATTAGAGCTGAACAAAATGGCAACTCCATTGCGTTTTAGTGGACCGTTCGCCATATAAATTGTGGGATAGGGATTGTCTCTGAAAGTGGGGGGGGGGGCAGAGGCTAAAAAGTGAGTCTCCTGTAATGCAACAATATCTGCCCGTTGCTTAAAAAAGGAGGACAGCGCCATACAGCGTTTATTTGGTGAGTTTAAGCCCCGGACATTAAGAGAAAGTAGTTTAACCATCTAGCTTGAGGAGGGTATGGCATTGTCTGTATAACCTGTAACCAAAGTAGATCCCCTCCAAAATCCAGAGAGGGGAGCGAACCACAATTGCAGCCTGAACAGGGGTGTGTTCTTGAGTAGTATCAAAGGCATGTCGGGTAAAAGAGGAAAAAAGGGGGAGAAAAGCAAAAGAGAGAAAATAGGGCAAACTAACCGAAATAACCCAAACTATTGGGTTAGTGTATTTGCTGGAGGGGAAAAAGGAGAAAACTAGCAAAATAAGTAACGGGGGGAGCATGGACTAACGGGGTCCCCACCCACGTACAAATCACCCACTCAAACCCAATAACAACTGTAAACCCAGGTAACATCTAGCATCATAACAAGAGTAATATACAATACCTTAGCTTTCAGAGAGGCATAACAAGGACTGCCACTACATAACGGTATTATCTAATAACATACAAACTGTTGCAACACAACAATAGGAGTCTCTGGAAGGAAAAACATTAAAGTGGCACAGTAACAATTACAAACCAGACACACAGTACCCCACCTGTGGCTTCCAATCAGTCACCCTATACAGGGAAGTCCTTAAGAGGTAGTCTGTTTTCTTCACTTTCAAACATTAGAAGCTGGGCGAGAAACCAAACAGTCAGGGATAGATCTGCTGCCGAGCATGGGAAATAAACCTCTTATGAAGCACTTCTCGACCAGTCACCTCTCACTCTTGATTTCGGGCCCGGTGCCATCTCGCGCACTGGGATGTCCCAGGATTTCAATAGAGCAACCCCATCGGTACTGGATCTCTTGTTCCCTTAAAGCGCTGGTTACTGCTTGAAAGGATCTGCGTTTGGTTATAGTGGCAGCCGAGAAGTCAGGAAAGAATTGAAGTTCTTTAAGAATCGACGAACTTTCATCCAGCCTGGCCGCCTGTAGTAAGCGATCTTTGATCTGAAAGAAATGAACCCTCAGGAGGGTGTCACGGGGGAGGGACTCAGGACCAAACCTCGGCCTTGGGAGGCGATGCATACGGTCGATGGTTAAATCGAGATCAGATGCTGCGGGTAAAAGTTGGTGGAATAAGTTGGTAACAAACGGCAGAAGCTCAGCTGAGGAGATTGTCTCCGGAATCCCTCTTATTTTAATATTGTTACGTCTCGACCGGTCTTCCATATCCGCCGCTTTTTCTTGAGAGGCATTGAACTCCGCTCTCAGTTTTTCGTGTTCTGAGATTAGCTCATTGTGGGAGGCCGCCACTTCCTCAAATTTATCTTCCAGATGGCCTGTCCTTCCTCCCAGTTCGGCAACTTCACGTTGAATATCTGTAATTGAAGACCTCATCTCTGATAGTAATTCTGACTTGAGTGTGGCAAGCATAGATTGCATAGCTTTAATTGTGATAGGGCCATCCGCATCGACATGGGGGGGAGAGGACGGAGAAGCACTGTTGGGGCCCTCTATCGCGGACGGTGAGGTAGTTAGCACCGAAGCATTTGCAGGATGTTTGTTTTTCCCCACATTAGCGGAAGAGGAGGCCTGTGATTTAAAGAATTGACCTGGCTGCGGTGATTGGATAGGTTTCACTCTTTTGGGTGCCATGGCGCCTTGCATAGATCCAATTATAGACTGAGAAAAGGTAAATGCCAGGCTAAGGGCTTGAAATATT
This sequence comes from Mixophyes fleayi, assembly GCF_038048845.1. Lineage (NCBI taxonomy): Eukaryota > Metazoa > Chordata > Amphibia > Anura > Limnodynastidae > Mixophyes > Mixophyes fleayi. The sequence goes on from NC_134402.1 coordinate 142,766,374, forward strand.
AATTGAGTGCAGGATCCGGGTACAGTTGAGAAGACTAGGCGAACCAGCGCTACATGTGAGGGGTGTGCTGCAACATGGTAGGGGTCCCAAAAAAGCTCAGTCCAGCATCATATGAGAAAGAGCATAACATTACCCCACTGGTATAATTTGGGGTGAGTGCCAGGTGGGTGGAGATTCTTTACATCAGAAATATCTTCACATGCACATAGAGATAAGGACTCACAGGTACCTTTAACTGTAGCAGCTATACAATAGCCTCCAGATCTGCCCCCAGCTCAGCCACTGCCTCCAGGCTTTTCCAGTCTTCAGCTCCAGTTGCCAGCCCAAATACCACTGCTATGGGCCACTTATGAAAGATGAATCCGGCTCTTGGGCTATAGTCCCACTCTGCACCAGCCGTTTTAACCGCTGCCCGCGACCGGAAGTCCGGACCCGCAAACCGGAAGTGATGTGACCGGGGGACCCTGCGCAACTAGAGACCGCTGCTGTGTCGGCCTTGCACTCCTGCTGCCGCTGCCGGGCACCGGAGCCTCCCAAGAACAGGTAGGACGCTGCGCAGGCACTTCAGGGGCCACTTCTGGGTAATAGTTTGCCTGCAGCCTCACTGCCCCACTCAGCCTGATGCCCAGCCACTCGACAGCGGCTCTAGGTCCGCTTCTCTCGGGGTCACACTGGTCTCTATAGCCTCCCTGCAGAATCCTCCACGTGCTGGCTTAGATTAAACTGTTTTGACAACTCCTTTTCCGCTGTTTAGGGAGTAATTACAGCGGAGCTCCTTCCACATACAGCTGGACAGGATGGCGACCAAGCTCCGCCCCCTGAGCTCAAGCTTTTTAAAGCTTTTTATCGCTGATGTCTGACAGAGCCACAATGCTTAGAACCAATGTCTTATCTGTACTTTATTACACAGTTTATTAACAATCTGCTTTATTGTGACGACTGTATAAACCTGTGTGTGACCTTCATTAAATGCCTCTGCTTGTCATAATTTCAGAGACCCATGCAGCATGTTTGAAATAAATCTTGCTTTCATTGCCATAACAGGTTTGTTGCCCAGTTGGACATTCGTGTGAGCTCTGGATCTGAAGGTTACTGGAAGTCCCCCTACAGAAACTGAGTGGCTGCTGTGATAAGACTTTTTTTTACCTTACATTTTCTGTGGTGAGACAGTACAGTAATCATTCCCAATCTCTGACGAAGTCAGCTCCAAACACGGGCTCTCTTAAAGGGGTAAGGACCAAATGATCAAAGTATTTGATTAATTAAGAGCATAGCTATTGATATTGAATAGGCAATTTTGAATCAATTTATTAGGAATAACTTTTGTAAGTTTTATTGTTATTTTATCCTGTGAATTCTTACAAGTGTCTGATCATTTGAACTGTGATACTTTTATGAATGTCTCGTAAACGGAAGGACCGAATGTGAAGGAACTCTGTATGTAACATAACAGAAGGGTGATAGTGGGGACACAAATATAAAGTTTCACCTATGACAAGTCCTTTCTGTTATTTCAGTGATTGAATTGGGATAGATTTTCTGTAATTCTTTTTCCAGCTTGCTGGCCTGGTCAGATATTAGGTTAGGGAAAAAGCCATGTTTTCCCATAGACTTAAATGATGAACTAAGTTCACAGCATAGAAGAGTGTGCTTTGTGTCTATGAGAACCTTTCACTGAATGCAGTGACAAGAATGCACCCATGTGTGTTGTAGTTTGATTCTATCTGTGTGCTGTGGTCAGAGACCCTGGTTTCACACAAGTTGCTGGGTAAAGAATAAAAGGCAGGAAAAGAAGAGGCAGAATCAGTCCTTGATGGAAATTCCAGAGGGAACACCAGTAAATGTTATATATAACTAGATATGGGCGGGCTCGGTTCCCCGAGAACCGAACCTGCCCGAACTTTGCCTATCCGAGTACCGAGCTGAATACTCTCCCGTCCGCTCGGATTCGAAATCGAGGCAAAACGTCATTGTGACATATTTGTTTTTCTGAGCTCGGTTCTCGCGAGATTTGAAAAACATAAATAATAGCCTCCACAGCAATCCATCGCCATTTGACAGAGGGACAGCAGGGTGTAGTCACAGGCTGATTAGAGCAGGGACATAAAATACACCTTATTCTTCATACAATTCTGATTACAATTCTTTTGGGTGTCCCATATCCCCCAGTGTAAAACAAAAATTTTTCTGGTGCTGAAAGTCTTATCTAACAGCACTATCTGGTTAATTTTTTGCACTCCAAGGGGTAAATGTATCAAGCAGCGATTTTCTCAGGAGAGTTGAAACTCGCCGATGTATGAAGCCGAGTTTTCATACAAAATCGCCAGAGTTCTGCTTCTGTCAAAATCGCTACTTGCAAAATCGCCAGAGATCAAACTCACCACTGTTTGCCACTGCAGCTATACAAGTCTCCAATGTATGAAGCTGCGAGTTAGCAAACTCAGGAGAGTTTGCTTCTAAACACGCCAGATACAAAACGCTGCTTGATAGCAGCGTGTTGTATCAATACAGTAAATACAGCTTACGCAAGTAGCGTAGCGCATGCGCAATGCGCTACGTTAATTGCGTAATCGCTAAATACAGTAATATGTGATTTCCCCACTAGCATGGGAAAATGCCATAATACAGTACTTAGCTCTTACACAAACAGCGTAAGAGCATTGCGGAACGGACCTACTACTAGATAGGAGGTGTTTGCGGCGGCTCCTGTTTTTTGTTTTTTTTTTTGAACTTCAATCAAGACTAAAGATTCGGGATATTACAAATATGTGCCCCTTTTGGGTGAAGTGTTCCAGTTGGCAAAGATTCGTTTATGGAGGTACAAATGGCTGGGACTGGGGCAAGCCGGCAAGATGGATGTACAAATAATAAGGGACATTGGATCAAGAAAGAAGACATCATTGGTAAATATTTGATTTTTTTTATTTTTATTAAAGAGTTGTGGTTAAAAAGAGGGTGGTTAGTGTCTTTATTGTGGGTTTTATTATTTTTAATAAATATGTGTGGTTTGTATGAGGGTGTTGTTGTTTTGTTAACTTTTTTTTTTGTGGAACTACAGGGCCCAGCAAGCCAGGAATGTCAGGGCATGTTGGCACTTGTGGTTCTCCAAGTGCTAACATGCCCTGGCTGCCGTGGGTATGCTGGTACTTGTAGTTATACAAGCACCAGCATGGCCACACTGTTTTTGGCAACCTGGCTGGCTGGGACTTGTAGTTCCACAAACAAAATTGGTGTCAGTTTGTTTTTTTAAACCATTTAGCGCCGTATTACCCTACTACTCACAGCCCAGGGGTAGTAGGAAGAGCCCTAGTGCTATCAGCACTGGGCTGGTTCTTTCTAGGGTGGGGGGCCCGCTCGTTTTTTTTAGTGGACCCCACTCCCTAGGGAATCCAGCCCAGCGCTGAACAGTCTAGGGTTGGTTAGTCATTATGGCAGGGGGACCCCTGCCGCATGTCCCCCTGCTATAGTGCCGCCAACCCTGGCTGGTTTGCCTAGTGCTGGTAAAGTGAAAATCGGGGGGACCCCACGCAAAATTTTTCCCCGATTTTCATGGGACCAGCACTAGTCAGGCAGCACTAGGGTTAAGCATAAATAGCAGGGGGACCCCACGCTTTTTTTTTTTTAAAACTTTTATCTATTCTTTTACTTTTTACCAGGGCAGTGTAACAGTGATGTGTTTGCCAAACACAGGAGAGTTTGCTAAACTCGTCAGTGTTTACATCGCTCAAAATCGCCAGAGATGACCAGCGATTTTGAACATGAGTCTCAAAATCGCAGCGTGATACATTTCCAGTTTTTTTTAAAAAAAATCGCGGGTAAACACTGGCGTAAGTGCTTGTGATCCTCGCACCAGTGGTCCAGGGTATACTTGTTTCAATCATATGATTTGTACAAGCTACAGGGCAGGTGTAAGTGCTGACTGATAGTTATAACTGTCACAACATAGTCTTTGTTTGAAAAGTACACATGTGAGTGCCACTAGCTAGAACATGTGTATGCAAGTAAGATAGATCATAAAAACGCATTGTACAGTACACATTAAGAACATCTTTGTCACGGCAATAGGGTTTCTGGGATCTGTCTCGGAACCCTTGGGACTAGCTGTGGCAGGGATGAAGTGGAAACTAGGAGGCCGGATGAAGGTCTTGCTCATGGAGGATGTGCTCTATTCCTGTACACCAGGGAGTAAATGTATCAAGCTCTAATTTCTGCAAGTCGCTAGCTTGCCTTTCCAATCCATTGCAGCTTTAGTTTGCCTTTACAAGCCATCGCCGCTTTAAATTTCCCCTTCAGAGTCGCCAATTTCCAGGGTCTTGTAGAAATCGGAGCCTCATACATTTACCAGATCCTAGGAGGAGGAATGCTGGACTGAACTCCGTACTGAAATAAACGACTGGAATCTGGACCTGGTGGACTGGAACCAGGACGCAGGAACAGAGGGACTGAACCCACGGCCAGAGACTCCGTACCTCCAAGGATCCAGAAACTCAGATGAATACCAAAGTACCAACATTGGGACTGGATAGGCTCAGAACTCAGGCAGCTGATTATCAGGGGTGATTACCTCCTGAGCTGTATAAGCCTGGAACTGACTCCGGGCAACTCAGAACTCAGAACCTGAGACAAGCCTGGAACTGGAAGCCGGTACCCAGAGACACAGAGATGGCTCCAGAAGTTGAAAGACTCAGAGCAGTAACTACCCAAAATAGCCAGTAGGTGAGACAGGAAGAGGCTGAAGAGAGCTAGATCTACAGGGGGGTGACAGCTGGAATCTGTACAGCAGCAGATAGAATGAAGCTGAATCCATACAAAGTGTTAATAGTCTGTATTACAGCAGGCAGAATGAAGCTGAATTCACATGAATGGCTAATGGCCGAAGTCTGTATAACAGCAGGCAGAATGAAGCAGCAAACATACAGCAACAGTGGTAAGCTGGAACTAGGAAGTGTTGCACTGGCAATTTGCTGAGTGTAGGAGGTAACTTTTATAGTCTGCAGAGGGAGCTAATTGGTGGATGAAGTCAGGTGCTCAGAATAAGCAGGATGTAACAAAATGTATTATCCAAGATGGCAGCCTCCAGAATAACAGACAGCAGTCACACTTTGTTCCATGATTTAGAATGCTGCATTCTGACAGGAGGGAGGTGAACGGTGATATGATACCGCCAAGTGGCGTAAACAGTGCTAAGATCCCGATTTATGACAATCTTGATTTATGTATTTAATGTAAAAAAATTATGAAAATATAACTATTTTTTTAAACCAACCATATTTTTATTAATGGTTCTGATGTGACCATATATTGCACATATGTTTGTGCTTATACTGCACTCTGCTTTGTCTGTTAACATACAGCAAGTAACGTTTAGGCAGAGAGTATTACACCCGATTCAAATCGACACGCATCAAAAAAGTTGGCAAGTATGAAAAAGACACATGCATGCTTAACTTGCATCTACACACCCTTATGGTACTGCACGCGAACATTTCCATGCCTGCATTCTCCGCTCCAAGAGCTACTGATACATGCAACTGTAAACAGTGAGTAAGTTGTTTATATGAGTGGTGCAATCAATTTTGCACTAAGATGCATATTTATGGTGCATATGAAACTCTAAATTAGACCCCCATGTAGAATTTGTAGGTGAATCATGTAAAACTTGACACATAGGAAACGCATACATTTTTATTATGAGAATATGTACTTTGCATGTGACCTAATTACAAAGAAGCCATGCAGCATGTGTATTTTATGTGTCCAGATTTACATAGCTATTTTTTTTTAACCCAATATACTGTATACAACAGACATCTGATATAAAAGTATTGCATTTTTGAAACATGCATATTTTCAGGTTTTAAAAGAGAAGTAAATAAGTGACATTTCACTATCACTAGAAATGAATTCACATATTTATTTTTTAAACCTGGCTCATTTAAATTACACCCTGCAATTAGTTTACATATATAGTAACAAAAAGCAATAAGGGGCGCTGTATCCAACAGTTTCTATTTATTGAATATAATAGCAATAGCAAAATCATTAAATGCAATAAAATAATTATACAAAATCAACATTCAGTGGACATCAAGTGATCCCAAATACAAATCCCCTAAGGATCACAGTATAAAAATGCAACTCACGGGCAACAAATCAGCTGATGCACATGAGCAATAACTCATAGAAAAGGAATATATAACACACACTTAATAGTGGTTCACAGAAACACCTTGATAGATGGTTAAATGCTATCAAGCGCTGGATTATTGCGCTAAAGACTTTTTATCACTGTTGCTGCAGTTGCTGCATGCTAAAGTCTAACTGTTTTGCCGATTAATATTAACGGAATCTGGAGAGCTTACATCTGATATAAATCATCAACGCTTATCCATTACAAAGGACCCTCCATTGCAATTAACCGCCTCAGCGGCACTTCTGCACTTGATAAATCATTACAATTATACCAAAGGAATATTTTATTAATGAATGCTATACACCGTTTTGTTGCATGAAAAGTTAAATCTGCCCTTGAAACAAGGAGAGTTTATTAGTGCTAATCTGGACATTGCTTGTTCCCTTTATTTTTAGGGATTTGAATAATCTACACCGCTGCAGCGGTTGTATGTATGTTATTAAGCACTACAAGTATTTGCATTTAACCATCTATCAAGGTGTTTCTGTGAACCACTATCAAGTGTGTGTTATATATTCCTTTTCTATGAGTTATTGCTCATGTGCATCAGCTGATTTGTTGCCCGTGAGTTGCATTTTTATACTGTGATCCTTAGGGGATTTGTATTTGGGATCACTTGATGTCCACTGAATGTTGATTTTGTATAATTATTTTATTGCATTTAACGATTTTGCTATTGCTATTATATTCAATAAATAGAAACTGTTGGATACAGCGCCCCTTATTGCTTTTTGTTACTATTTACTATGAAGCAGATTCAGATTTCTGCTTGAAGGGAGCTGCGGTCCGAACACCATATACTATTAATTGATTCCTAGCGCCTTAATTTTTTGTTTTACTGTAGTTTACATATATGATGTTTTTTCTGTATGCTTGCATAGTACAATCTTTATCTGCATGTTTTAGGTTCAGTACTGTGCCTGTAATGTTGTAACATGGACAGTGAGAGAGGCGTGTATAGCTGGCCTGAAAGCATAACTCCATCCAAACAAAAAACTGTAGAAACAAGTGCCATCATTAATATACAAAATGATACTTAAGCTTCAAATAAGCAGAACAAACTACAGTACCATGTGAAATCATAAATGTTCACTCTCCAGAGATAAGAGTACCTACTTGTTGCAAGGTGAGGGGGACATGATACAAATCATGTCATCCGGCCACAGCCGACCTTGATAAACCCCGAGCAGCAGGGGTGTGATCATGTCAGGTGAGTGTTTACTGAGGTGGAGGTGCCTGATGACATGATCAACCAGCTCACCTGATGAATTGAATTATGTCATGAAGCCCCATCCAATCCATTCAACCAGCAAATTCAGAAAATCCCTCCTGCTCTCAGCTGCCGTATTTGGAATTAAAAAAGCATGTGGGGAGGTCCATTGCTGAAATTGTGTGCTGACAAAGTGGGCTGGAGAGGGTGAAAAAGGCAACCAATGTGTTCTGGACGAGCTGTGATTTTACAGCAGAAATGCTGCATAATTATTCAATGTAAATGCTATTGTATGAGGGGCAGTATCATATCTCTACTAGTGAGCTGCCAAAATACAAGGTTCTGTGTTTGACAGCACAACCCCAAAAAATACAAAGCATTTTTTTTTTAAAACCAAATGTAGTAATCTGAATTGCAATTAAACAGTCCCTGCTTTCCCTATCTCGCTGGGCGTTCACTTAGTGTGGTGATAACTACAAGTAACTCCAACTTCAAGTAGCTTTACTCTTGTTGTTAATCATGGAACAGTCTATAGATCGGGAGCATCCCAGTACTAGTACTGGCAGCAGTAATACTTTTTCAACCTCTACTAGTTAAACAGGTCATGTGGGAAGAAAGTATTCTAAAGGACACTCCAAAGTAAAACAATGTTTGTCACTATCAAAGAAAATATCAGCTCTTGATGTAAGTATTAAGGAAAAATTTACTGATGAATGTGGTGATTTGTCTGAAAAAAGGAAAATAGCTAAAATTCTATATATCACCTGGAGTCCCAAGAAAAGACTTACACCAGGGACACTTTTTACTTGTAGTGGTCCTGCTACAGTACGAGAATGCCCATTGCAAATGCAAGTGCTCAACACGGTCATGTAACTTCTGTAACTTCCCATGCATCACCATCTCACTCTGAGCGTAGGTCTGTCACCACCAGAAAAGGCATCAGTGTAGGAAAAGAAAGCTGAGGCTGAAGTTTGTCCATGAGTGCTATGTGTGAGTCTGACATTTCAGATTCTGACACTGTAATTATAGAGCAGCTTCCTTCCAAAATTTTTGAACCATTTGGAAAAGTGAGGATGAGTAATAATGATGATGATTGATTGAAAGCTTCTAATATTCAACAGGATGAGGGAGATAATTGTAGATCTGACAATTATGAATGTATTGGACTTTGACAAAGAGGATGATGTTGCATTTGTCCAAGTAGTGGAACCACTTCATGTCTATGATAAGGGAATTTTCATGCCTGGGCAAACTACAAAACAATCCACCTCTTGCGTGTGGAAACATTTTTATCGAAACCCAGACAATATTTGTCAAGGCATCAGTAGCCTTTGTAATGTCATAATAAGTAGAGGTAGGGATATTGACCACTTAAGCAACTTCTGCATGTTATGTCATTTGCTGCAAGTTCATTTAAGTGGTTTATCAAAAGCGGGAAAATCATGTATAATAACAAGCAGTCCAGCATCAGTTACCGGCAGATTTGATAGATACCTCATGCAAGCTTATCCATCAATACCTTCATCGTCAACCTCCTCATTATTAGTACAAAGTCCAGCATCCAATTTGCAAATGCAAATTGACTCCCCTTTGTCCCCTTCTATACAGAAGGGGACAAAGAAGACTAAGCATAGCTTTAAACAACAATTGTCTCTGAAACAGTCGTTTGCAAGAGGAACTAAGTATGGCAGGCATCCTGTTGCACAGCCCCAGGAAGGAGGTATGGATTTTGCAGTTTCTGCCCTGCAGGTCATGGTTCTCAGCAAATCGCATTATTGAGGTCCATTTCTCTACGAATTTGGCAGGATCCGAGAGAAAGGCCTGCTCTCCCAGGGGTCTGAATGAATTACCCAAAATGTATGGTACATACAAGTCACAAAAGCTGGAAGTTTGATATTATAGACAGTAACCAATGAAGCCTATTCTTGTGAGCTGTCATTTTCTTTTTTGTGCATAAGTGCGTACTGCATTACAGTCTATGAATCAGGAAGCAGCAAACAGAACAGTACATGATGCGGAACACTAATCTCAGAAAACAGAACACTAACAGGCACAAATTAAACATGAACAGAAAGTAACAAATAAACAAACACTAATTTATAATGACTTCAAACTGAAAAAATAAGCATTTTCTAAGCAATAATATGGTCCTGATTCATCAAGGCATGTATCTGACAATTTTGTGCATATCATATGCAAAATCACTCCAAATCACACCAGGTCAACTAAACACAGCATCATTCAATGCATCTTTAAATAAAAAGCACACTTACTATAGCCTATGAATTCTGTGTGGGAACTGGGAGGGAGAGGGACGTTCAATGTACAGTAACAGGGATAAGAAGGGTCCACTTACACAGCAGCGCATCCCACCACCCTAGGATAGGGTGGGGGGATGTAGAGCTTATTTGACCCAAGTGCTGAAACATGTAAAATATGTAGAATTTTCTATTAGAAAAATGGAAACTGTTGGCAGTTATGCCACACCTTAGTTATGCCATATTGTGCAACATTGTTATAAAGTCCACAAAGAGACATAAGTGTGTCCACAGCTTGTCCATTCTCATGTAGTGGGTGTGGTCACATCGCATAAGTCGCGAGTCATACTGCTTCCCTGTAACACATTTGACCTCCTGTACCTCTGTAGAAAACCCACCAACCTGGAGTAGCGCACACAAACATACTCCTGTAACTACACAATACTCCCATTCCTGTAGCAACACATTCTCCCCCCACCGGTAGCAACAGCGTCTCCCCATTGCAGCAACAGATTAACACCTTCCTCTGCACATTTTTACCTTCCCTCATGACCATTAGCTTTGTTTTTCTTGTGAGACTGAGCTCTGTGGTAATACCTTAAATTTTCTGCCAGACCAGACAAAGTGCACTGACAAATGGATGATCTCCTCCCTTTTAGCAGGTGCACATATTGAGTCTATTGCGGATATACTGCCCTGCTGGCTGAGAAGAGCAAACTCCCTTACCCAGACCCGACTCACACTGTACTCTGGCGCTCTGTGTTAATTGACCTTTTAAGCCTCCTGTTGGGCTACCTAGTTCATCCCATTTCCGGCACCCAGGAAAGAGAGACCACAATGTAATTTTATGATGTCTATGCCTCTACAGTCGCAGATGTCGATCTTTCAGCCTTCCCAGCTCATACCGTACAAGCAGCCCTGAAAAGGGCACCTGTGACTATATGAGAGAAATAACTGCAGCGCAGCACCCTGAGTTTCTAGTGAATATAGTCTTTACTAAAGTCCATTGGCAAAGTGAATCATAAAAGCTATTAGTCTTGAAATTATCGGTATGCAGGTATATACATTTTTTTATCCCAAACTTGGCTGTAGCCGACTCTCCGTTGATGATGGTTCCTTCTCGTTAATCTTGCTGTGGTCTCCTCTCCATGGATTTGCTTTTAGATTTTCCTAAAGGTGAAAGTGAAATTTCCAAAGTATCCTTTCTAGGGAAGTTCTTCTTTTTTGGAGGTTGTCCTGAATCAATAGGTCGTCTTGACATCTGTGTGGGTGTCCTCATGTTTTCTACAGATTCCCAGGAACTTCTTACTTTTGGGTGCCCACTGAGGTTGATAGTCTCTATGGTTTCTTTCATGCGTTCCACTGTGGAACACACAGTGATTTTTGGATGCCGATGTTACAGTTTCTCCAAGAGACCAGTATCTTAGTGCGTCCTGCTTGCATATATAAAGTTACCTCTGTGTAAATTGAAGTAGCGCAAGTCTGTCTTTTAGCCAATGCATTGTAGCTGATTTACAGTTTTCCTTAGGCATGGATGCAGAATCTGTGTGGACGATGACTCTTATTATATGATTCAGGTGTCATTGCTCTCTTCTCATTGGTCTTGTGTATCCACCAGTAATCCGTAAGAGTACAGCTCATGTGATTACTTATATTTGATCTCCATTGAGGTGGGCTTGTAATCTGTTGTGGTTGATTGAAAATGCCCTTGGTCATGTAGTGCCTGATTCATTAAGGAAAGGAAGGCAAAAAAAATGAGTAACTTTGAACCTTGGCCATGTTGTATTGCAGAGGGAGGTACATTTAAAATGTGTAGACAGATTTATAATTGGGATAGAGCATGTCCTAGATCAACTTTTAATGTCAGCATAAAAATAAAGCTATCAAGTATTTGTGTCCTACATGAAAAAACAGCCAATATTTTCCTTCTGTGCAAAATAATAAACTCATTTGCACCCCTTGCATTGTAGCATGGTTTTATCAAGGTTCAAAGTTACTAATCTTTTTCTTTACTCTCCTTAATGAATCAGGCCCATAGTCTGTATCACTTGATTCACCTCCAATATACAATATTGAAGGTGAATGCATGCAATAAACCTGATTTCTCCTTTAATGGGTCATATAATCAAAAATTGTCAAGGCAAATTGCCGTAGAAAAACATCTATAATAACATATATAATCATACAAATGCCATAGGTCCCATCTAGCAACTATTGATTTAGGACAACCTTCAAAAAAGAACTTCCTTGGAAAGAATACTTTGGTCTTTGGACATTTCACTTTCTGAAAAATCTAAAATCAAATCGATTGGAATGAGACCACAGCAAAATTAAGAAGAAGGAACCACCATCAACAGAGGGTCAGCTACAACCAAGTTTGGGCTAAAGACTTTTATCTGCATACTGATAATTTCAAAACTAATACCTTTTATGATTCACTTTGCCATTGGACATTAGTAAAGACCTGGGGGTAAATGTATCAAGCTGAGAGTTTTCCGGCGGGTTTGAAAAACCAATTAGAGTCTAGCTATCTTTTATTTAGTACATTCTACAAAATGACAGCTATAATCTGATTGGTTGCTATAGACAGCATCCCCACTTTTCAAACCTGCCGGCAAACTCTCAGATTGATACATTTACCCCCTGATTCATCAAGGCATGCATAGTGGGCCTGATTCACTAAGTAAAGTATGGCAAAAAAAAAATAAGTATGCTTTCTCCTGGACAAAACTATGTTAGAATGCAAGGGGTGAAAATTTGTTTTTTGTTTTACACATAAGTTAAATACTGACTGTTGTTTCATGTAGCACACAAATACTTGATAGCATTTTTTAAAGATGATCTAGGACATGCTCTACCCCAACTATAAGTCTTGCCATCACATTTTAAATTTACATCCGCCTCCAATGCAACATGGTTTTGCCAAGGTGCAAAGTTACTCATTTTTTCCTTTACTTTCCTTAATGAATCATGCCCAATGTGCATTTGTTTCAAAATGCCCAGAATTATGGGCATATGTGTGCCCAAATTCAATATGGAATGGATCTGAAGATATGTGTGCTGAGGAGTTCGGGTCTACATCTGCTCAGTTCTACTACAGAAGACACTGCAGGATACGTTCATTACCTATGTGGAATATAAATTCGCAAAAGAACACACAGAAACAAAAAAACAATGTCACCTGTTAATAATATAGGCAATATAGGCAAAAAAGATTAAAAAAAGTATTTTATATTTTTTCACACATGAAATACATCTATTAGGCTGTCGTTAATATCTATTGAACATAAAATCATTTTTTACATTTGCTCCTGATTGCAAACACATGTTATAGCATGCATACGTGACTGTCATCACTAATAAGCAGGACTTAGACTAGGGACTATAGCTGGAGTAAGAGATACAGCAGAAAATCCAGTAACTTTCAGATGCCCCAAGCTTGAATCGGATATGGTTGCCTGCGCTCAAGTTTGGCACACACTTACTATTCATTCACTACGTGCGAATGCTCTTTCCCAGCCCCATTCCCTCTCAGAAATCATAGGCTGTAGCAAGAGTTCTTTGTGTATGCAGATTAATTGAACATTGCTGCGTTTAGTTGCATATTGTCTGGTTCTGGAAATGCGCAGATCAAACTTGCGGATTGTGTGCACAAAATCAGCATTTACATTCCTTGATGAATCAGGTCCTATATTCACTAGAAACACAGGATGTATCATTACAGTTATCTCTCTTATGTTGCACCATAGGGTTGGAGTTTTGACATCTCCTGAAGCTGCTCTTTATGTACAGTAGAGAACCAAGTATTATTTTTGAGCACAGAATATCTATTACACCTTCAATTATAGCAGATAGTTCAATTATCCTAACAACAGCTGGTTTAATGAGGAATTGCTGCTACCTCCCCCCCCCCCCCACCCCATCCCAGGGACACATACTGCTAACAGTTTTTAAAGGTATCATTTCTAAATGACTTTTGTTATTTTTATTTGCAAATGTACTGTAGTATTTTAAAATAAATTGTGAGATAACCAATATAAAGGAAATGGATATTGCCTATTGATTTAATTTACATACATATTTACTTTCAGTATATGGGGGAAGACAAGTCAATTTCTTGATTGCATGTAATGGTGATAATAAAGAATAAAAGAAGTTTTCAAGTACCCTTTTCCTCAGCATCGAAAGGTTCTGTTCTTATTGATCTCAGTTCCTCAGCTGCTGAAGACAACAGATATTGGTGCCTAACTTCATATGCATGTTATGTTCATATATGCATCTTATCACATAAAGGCTTACTAATAGTGGCATAGGACAGATGGTACTACAAGCAAACCAAATGACTATAGATAGAAGGGGAATGTACATTTATTGCTGTTAATTTATAAAAAAAATCCACTTAAACTCCTTTATGTGGAGCTGGTGCATCTGCAAATCAATAAACTTTTTTTATTGCCACTCACAGTATGATACGGTATTTGAGAATATCTACGTATAAGGTTGTCCCTAACATCTAGATGTGCTTTAACACAACTGCAATTTTTCCAAATTTAGAATTTCAAACTGAACTATCTCATACTGCAAGTGAGTATAAACTATTAATTGCATATCAATGGATAGGTAGATGGATAAAATAATAATATTTTGTATAACGAGTTCTAAAAACAATATTTTGTACCCACATTCATGTACATTATTGCAGGCTATCTAACTTTCAATATGGTTCACCTTGATGTGCCAGATAATCTTCCTCTATCATTTTGAATAGATTGAATTGGTAATCTCAAACATCTTGTCACAATAATCCATAAAAACAAGCATTTAACCAAAATAGGCGCATGCCATCAGAGATAACAAAGTAAGTAACAGTATTAACATTGCTGTTTCTTTTTCTGTTCCTCTAAACAGCCTCCAATATGTTTCAGGAATGATGCTAACATTAATTGTATAATTTATTTATTCTAAATAACCATCTTAACACGAACACATTAAATTGATTATACATTTTAATATAATATTTAAGAATATTAATATTTACAGTAAAGGGCGGCGCCTTCAGGTGTATATAATATATATATAAACATATAAGCACAAATGTACACAGAAATAGTCCAGAGTAGTTAGAACAAGACGGTGTCTGTATCTGCACCACAGATGGCTATAGATCACTGTAGTACAGGATAAATATATTCAAAAGTTGATCGTGCAGAATAAATAGAAGTGGTGTGCGTACCAGATATATAAAATCAAACCGCTTATCTGTATAGTAGCTCCTTAGAATTCCCGGAGTATGATCTGCAACCAATTCTCCTTAACGATGGATAAAATGTATGTTCTAAAACAACCGCGACACCAAACTTATCCGCTCATCATAAAAGGAAATATATAAAAAGCCATATGGTGTAGTATTTTTCACATGAACATTTTATTCAAATATAGCATTAAGAGTACAAACTCACAATATATATGCTTTAAAAAGGCTTATCTGTAAGTGACTGGTCTGCAGTCTCATCCCCTTGTATAGTAGAAGTCTCTCAGCAGGCTCCACACAGAAGCTCAGTGCAGGATATTCTAATGGTATGTATCTCAGGGTGTAGCAGTACAGCCAGTGGTCTTTCAGATGTGGTGTAAGGGCTCAACGCGTTTCGTTCATTCAAAGAACTTCATCAGGAGTACTCCTGATGAAGTTCTTTGAATGAACGAAACGCGTTGAGCCCCTACACTACATCTGAAAGACCACTGGCTGTACTGCTACACCCTGAGATACATACCATTAGAATATCCTGCACTGAGCTTCTGTGTGGAGCCTGCTGAGAGACTTCTACTATACAAGGGGATGAGACTGCAGACCAGTCACTTACAGATAAGACTTTTTAAAGCATATATATTGTGAGTTTGTACTCTTAATGCTATATTTGAATAAAATGTTCATGTGAAAAATACTACACCATATGGCTTTTTATATATTTCCTTTTATGATGAGCGGATAAGTTTGGTGTCGCGGTTGTTTTAGAACATACATTTTATCCATCGTTAAGGAGAATTGGTTGCAGATCATACTCCGGGAATTCTAAGGAGCTACTATACAGATAAGCGGTTTGATTTTATATATCTGGTACGCACACCACTTCTATTTATTCTGCACGATCAACTTTTGAATATATTTATCCTGTACTACAGTGATCTATAGCCATCTGTGGTGCAGATACAGACACCGTCTTGTTCTAACTACTCTGGACTATTTCTGTGTACATTTGTGCTTATATGTTTATATATATTATATACACCTGAAGGCGCCGTCCTTTACTATTTATATCCTACTATGTTATCGGACTAACCATCCGCTTTTAAGGTTGGCTGCCACACGTACGTTGTGGAGGTGTTGCTTTTACTGTTGCTTTTACTATTGTATAATCATCTATTTATTTACTGCCTTATACACGCACATGCAATTTTGTATTTGTGTTATATTCCATATATTGGGTAAGCGCCATCTGTAGATATCTTGTTTGTTCTCTCTATATTAATATTTACATACATTATTTATAAATGCATTTACCACTCTATAGTTTTAAGCGGTAATGTCATTATTTTAGCCAATAAGTAAAGCCATATCTCTTTCATACAAGTACTTTTATTCTGATATGTTATGCCTCTCACAGCCAGACGGCTCAAACAAAGTTATTTTTACTGTATATGTATGCCAGCCTGGTGCGTAGTTTATGATCACATGGAGTTAGTTTAAACAACTGCGTGTGACAGCATCCTTCTCTGGAGGAAAGTACCTGTGTGATTGTATCCTAAAAGATGACAGTCTATCGTTTTAAATAATTGACCAGTGTTTTATATATTGATTAAGTTTATTTATTCAGAATTGTAATATAATAACATATTCATTTGCAACTGCAATAATAATAAAAATAAATGGCACCATAAAATGACACAACTAAAGGAAAAATTGGCAAATGCTTATTATGATATTTCTGTTACACAGGGCATTGCCAGGTGTAAATATTTTCTCACAGCTTTATTTATGATAGAGTTCAAAAAGGTAATGACACTATTTGCAAAGCAATTCATATATAAAGTAATATAATGATAACACTTAACCAAAATACCAGTTTTACAATAACAAAAGTAGATGGCTATTGGGAATTTCATTTTAGACCACTGAAACAAACCATTTTTTTTTCTCATTTACAATACAGACTTCTATATCTGTATGCAAAAGGTAAACACTGCAACATTACATGCAAGCAATCACTTGAAACACTTACCTGCCATTTTACTTTCCACCAGTATTGTCAATATTGAAAAAATAGGCAGCTGAGAAATGTATATTTTCTACAGTGTGTGCTGGACTTGTCGTTCCGGAAATATGTAGTTGCCTTTCATGGTGTTACTAACCAGCAGAACACACTTCCTGAAGTCATGCATCAGAGCAAAGAAGAAGTTATTCTAAACTATACAGTTATGCTCAAAACAATGAAGCAAGCGTCCCTGATAACAATTTCTTGTCATGACACCTACTGATGTTCAGGAAATCCTTTTCATGTTCATTCAGCTGTGTGTATTTTCTCTTTTGTACATACATGTACATACATATTTTGCACACCAGAGGTTTTCAGCCTGTGACACGTGTACCTCCAAGTTTACAATATAAGTTTACAATGTAATATAAGTCTCAGTTGTAAAGCGCTACGGAATATGTTGGCGCTATATAAATAAATGTTGATGAATGTTGATGATAGGTGTTTAATTAAGAAGTCTGTTATCGATAGGACAAAACCTCTAGAATTAGGGATTTTTCCTTTGTTTCAAAGCCCCCTGGCCGATGAAGACTATTGCTAGCGTTAATCTACGCTGGGGCCACAGATGATGTTATTATCTCAGAATGGTGTTAACCAGGGCCATAACAAGAAAAAAATATTTATTTTCTTTCTTTTTAAATAAATTTCATTATTTATTCTCTATTTATTTTTCACCGTTTTTTAACTTCAAATTGTTTATTTTTTTTAAAAAAATGGAAGCCCAAGTTCAGGCTTCCAGTTCCAGAATGCATGTGCAGACTGGCCAGATGAGCAGTATGACTCCACTTTCTGCTGCCAATCTACCTTAACAACAATCAACAATACAATATCTATCAATTAAATTAACATAGACATGTATTTTTCTGTGTAAGAATAAACATTAAGTATGGTGAAATCTTCAAAACCTTTACAGAATCAGATGGTGAAATTATTCCCGAACTATGATATATTCTCTTAATTACACATAATAACAAATATTAAATTATGTTTGGAATATTTGTTTAGCACATATTTTTTAATTTGTATTGTTTGTAATTGGGAGAAAGATAACTGAGGTCTACATAATCCTAAAGGCAGAACTCAACCAACCAAAGTTGGGATACGATTTCTGCGTATGAGAGAATAGGGGTTAAAATATCCTCCCATGTAGCAAGTTAGCACAGTATGGATTGTGTTAGGATTTTGGAATCTATTTATGGGTGTAAGTCTGCGATCACTTACTCTTGACTTTGTGAATCTTCAAGCTGCAACAAGTGCTAGTGGTTGGGCACCTTTCACATTTGCAGTATTGTGCATATACTTAATATTTTCTTCAGGGGTTTCTAAGTGCTTTGATCGCTGTTGAATTTCTGCTCAAAATTAATTATTATCTGTATAATTTACCTCATTGACTTGTGTTCTTATTTTCTTTTCTCTCCTCAATTTCTCCTCAATTCATTTTTCCTTTTCACCTTTTAATAAACTTTTCTTTGGCTTTCAATCTTTTTTTTTTTATCATGCCCAGTCACATGCACTCCCCCCCCCTTACTATTTCTCTGATGTTGCTGGGACTATCCCGAATGTGCATTGCACTGTGCTGTCCCCTCCATCCAATCGGTCCTCCGTACATCATCTATATGTACTTCTCAGGAGAGCCCGTAGAGCAGTGTCATGTCAGCCCAGGCAAACAGTGCCATGTCTGTTGCATTTTCTCTCCGCAGTGGACCTCTTCCCTCTGCACTACCTTATGGTGAGCGGGCTGAGTTGGGGATGCTTTCACTCTGCTCAGTCACTATTATTTTAGAGGTTCCTGCCTGCTGTCCTCTCCTGTTCGCCTCAGTAGCCCTCTCTCCCTCTGGGGGGGCTGCAGCAAAGCATTGCACCCAGCAGTTATAGTACCCTAACACCACCAGCCTTTCTGGGAAGCCAGTGGCTGCCCTCCCTCTCCTACTGTATGCCTTTTCATTTCTTCCTCCTATGGTAATATTCTCTGTGTCCCCCCTCACCAGTTTTCTTCATTCTCTCCTCTCAGTTTTTCCACTTCCATTTCCTATGCTGCCCCTTTCCTCTCGAAGTTCATTTAATGTGCAAGACCAGGCTTCCTCCTGTGCCCGAGGGGCTCCATTGTCCAGCTTGGACTGGCTGTAATTTTCCCTGTGCTCCTGGGAACCCTTTTTTTTTGAAGGCTAAGCATGAACTCTATAGCAGATGCTTTGACTAGATTTAATTGGAGTAAGTTCTGAGAATTAGCACCTTGGGTGAGTCATGTTCTCCTTATGTTTGGCAGCTCAGAAGGTTTAATAGCGGCAGGAGCTGGCTGTGCTAGGGGGCAGGAGGGTTCTACGGTCCAATAGTGGGCTACCTTGGGCTGGGCTACTGGGTCACCTAAATTTTTTTTCTTTAAAATGTTGCTAATAGACTGCTCAGTCGAGTCTTGCCCCCTCCTGGGCTAAAATTTGCCAACCCTCCCCTGAATAGGGGAGACACTTGCTCCACCTATCCTGATATCATATAACTTAACATGGAAGTAATGGGGGATGTACAAACAAGCAAGGGTGAATCGTGGTAAGGGGAAGCGATAAGATATACTTTCTTTTATGTGGGACTATTATAAGGGTGGAAGGGCTAAGGCAGCAATAAATTCTGGCTGGGATATCATTAATTGCTAAGTTAAAAAAAAAGGTTGACATGACCAGAAGTTTTCTAATAAGTCCTCTTTACACCACTCGTTGGTACCATATCACCGTACATCTCCCTCCTGATCGAATGCAGCATTCTATCCTTGGACAAGCATGACTTCTGTCTGCAGTACTGGAGGCTGCCATCTTGGGTGAGACATTTGCTAAGCATCCTGCTGAGTCTGAACATCTGATCTCGTCCACCAATTGGCTTCCTCTGCAGACTATAAGAGTCTTCTCCTACACTCAGCAAAGTGCCAGTGCAACACTTTCCTAGTTCCTGGTTCCAGACTGCCACAGTTAGTGTTGGTTGCTGCTTCAATCCTGTATGCTGTATACAGATCTCAACCATCATCACCATCATCATCATCATCATCACCATTTATTTATATAGTGCCACAAATTTCGCAGCGCTGTACAGAAAACTCACTCACATCAGTCCCTGCCCTTTGGGGCTTACAGTCTAAATTACCTAACACACTCACACAGACAGACAGAGAGAGACAGATTAGGGTCAATTTGTTAGCAGCCAATTAACCTACCAGTATGTTTTTGGAGTGTGGGAAAAACCAAAGCACCCGGAGGAAACCCATGCAGACATGGAGAGAACATACAAACTCCTCACAGATAAATCATTCTTTGTGTGAATTCAGCTTCATCGTGTATACTGTTATACGGACTTTATAAATAATATGGTTATATATTCCTCGTGGATTCACCTTCATTCTATCAGCTTGTGTACAGATTCCAGCTGTTATCTTCTGTGTGGATCCTCCTCTCATCAATCTATTCCTGTCTCTCCTACTGGCTATCTGGGGTAGTAGGTTGTTGTTCTGAGTCATCCACCTTCTGGAGCCATTTCTGTGTCTCGGGGTACCAACTTCCAGTTCCAGGCCTAAACCAGGTTCTGAGTTCTGAGTTGTCCAGGGCCAGTTCCAGGTTTAGTCTGTTCAGTAGGTTGCCACCCCTGTATATCCTCTGCCTGAGTTCTGTCTTCCCAGTCCCAGTTGTGGTACTATATTTGCCTGAGCCTCTGAGTTCTTGGGGGTACTAAGTCTCTGTTCGTCGGTTCAGGTTCCCCCTGTTCCTTCATCCAGGTTCCAGTCCATCAGCTCCAGATTCCAGGCATTTATTTCAGTACGGAGTCCAGTCCAGCAGTCCTCCTCCTAACTTCCAGTATACGGGATTAGAGCAACATTATGCGCAAGGCATTCATCCAGCCTCCCAGTGTCACTCACCGGACCGTGAGTGCCTCTACGCTGGTGCGTGGCTCCCTAGCCTTCCTGCCGGCACCTATCTTGAACCGCGGCCGTCCGCCATCCTGATGGACTGCGCATGCGCAGCACCCTAGAACTCTTGTGACTGTTGCTTTTAATCTAATTGGTTGATCAGGCAATTCTCACTATTTAAGGCACCTGTGCTCATTACCTCATTGCCTGATCTTGAGTCTCATTCCCTGTGAGTCTCTGAAGGTGTCTCCTGTGTTCTACTAGTGTCTTCAGTTTCCTGCTGATTCCTGTTCTACTCATCGCTGGTCTCCATATCCGCTACTGTCTCCTGTGTACTACTAGTGTCTTCAGTTCCTGTG
This sequence comes from Mixophyes fleayi, assembly GCF_038048845.1. Taxonomy (NCBI): domain Eukaryota; kingdom Metazoa; phylum Chordata; class Amphibia; order Anura; family Limnodynastidae; genus Mixophyes; species Mixophyes fleayi. The sequence goes on from NC_134402.1 coordinate 142,787,590, forward strand.
GATTCCCTGTGCTACTCATCGCTGGTTTCCATACCTGCTACAGTCTCCTGTTTCCTGCCTGTGTCCTCAGCTGGACTCTGATTACCGGATCTACTCACCTGTGGTTCCTACACTCGTCTCTGCCGCTCAGCGTCTCTGCAGTCCCTGCATCTTCCTGTGGACAGACTGTTCTACTGAATAGCGGTATGCCTATCTGTTATTGACTTTCTACGTTTACTCTGCATATCCGCTAGGACAAGTTTCCACTCTCAGCAGCGGTATCCATACCCGCTATAGACTGTTATTGTTACGCTGCATATCTGTTTGGAATTAACCGTACTACTCAGTCGTTATATGCATAATTGTGATTGACTATCCTTTATTGGCCTGCATATCTGTGCTGAGCAAGTCTCTACCAAGCAGCGCCACATACTGTTATAGACTTTGCTGGATACGCTGCATATCTATTGGGATCAAGTTCCTCTGTGCTCTCAGTGTCTGCATCCTATTATCCTTTGTATGCCTCCACTCATCGACACCTGTACACATCCTCACTTAGTAAGCAGTGGTACAACTTGCTGTACGCAGACCACTGACTTCCCCGCTACCTACCTGCACCTGGACAAGTCTTCTCACCATAAGCAGTGGTACAACTTGCTGTATGCAGACCACTGACTTCCCCGCTACCTAACTGCACCTGGACAAGTCTTCTCACCATAGCAGTGGTACAACTTTCTGTACGCAGACCACTGACTTCCCTACTACCTCTCACATCTGCTCACGCCCATCCTGATCTCCGTGTTCAAATCTGCCTTTCCACTATATCAGCTAGTTGCTGACTCATTGACCAAGATTGCTGCAAGTCACTGACTTTCCTATTCTTTATTGGCATTCTCTCTCCATCTGCTGTGATATATGTTCCGCTAGTCACCCTGCTACCAGAGAACCGTTGTGTTAACTTCACTACTCTGGTAAGCCCAGTCATCTGGTGAATTCCTGGGCAAGACGCCTAGTGCCCGTGACAGTAAGATCAGGCCATGACAGACCCAGGATCGGAACCAACAGCTAAAGAGATGCTGCAGTATCTGGTCACCCGAATCAAACAACAAGATGTTCGCCAACAACAATTGTTGCAATATTGTCAGGATTTAGCCTCCCAAGGAACCCCTGTGCAAAATGTAGCAGCTACCGTTGATCTTCCAGTATCTCCATCTCCTTCCCCAGTGCCATCCCAGGTGTCCATCGCTTCCACGCTACACCTGCCTACTCCTTCTAAATATGATGGAGACCCCAAAACTTGTAGGGGCTTTCTTAACCAATGCTCCGTTCATTTTGAACTTCAACCTCATAACTTCTCTACTCATCGTTCCAAAGTGGCCTACCTCATCTCTTTGTTTTCCGAACAGGCTCTCGCATGGGCCTCCCCTCTGTGGGAAAGAAATGACCCTTTATTGCAAGATAGTGCCATGTTTATTTCTACGTTTCGAAGTATTTTTGACGAACCTGGTCGTGTTATCTCTGCAGCTTCCAGTATCCTCCGACTACGCCAAGGATCTAGGACTGTAGCTCAGTATGTCATTCAATTTCGGATACTTGCCTCCGAACTTCAGTGGAACACTGAGGCATTGATCGCCGCCTTCTGGCAGGGGCTTTCCGATAAAATTAAAGACGCACTGACCTCTCAAGAATTACCCTCCTCGGATGATTTGATTTCCCTTTGCCATCGTGTAGACATGAGATTTCGTGAGAGAGATTCCGAGAGAGTAACTTCCTGCAAAGCGCCTCTTCGCTCAGTATCTCAAGTTCGTCATTCTCCACCTCCAGTAGAACCTATGGAGGTAGGTCGCTCTAAACTAACATCAGAGGAGAGAGAACGAAGAGTGAAAAATTGACTCTGTATCTATTGTGCTGACTCTACTCACATGCTGAACTCATGTCCTAGGAAGTCGGGAAATGCCAGGCCCTAACCAGTTCTGGAGAGGTAAGGTTAGGGTCCCTGGAGTCCTCTCCATGTTCTACGAATGTGAAAGTTTGTGCTTTTGATGTCACCGTTTCCTTTGCTACCAAATCCTTTGTCTCTCAAGCACTTATAGATTCTGGAGCTGCCGGAAATTTTATCTCTAGTTCCCTAGTGAATCAATGGTCTCTACCAGTGACTTCCTTAAAGGTACCCATTGCCGTTACTGCTATCGATGGGTCACGTATTATTAATGGTCTCATTTTTCAAGGTACGTCTCCACTGACTCTTCAAATTGGAGCCTTACACCAGGAAAAAATTTCTTTATTGATCCTTCCTGTTACTACCAGTCCCATCGTACTAGGCCTTCCATGGCTTCAACTTCATTCCCCTCAGATTGACTGGAACACTCATCAAGTCACTTCCTGGGGTCCCGAATGCCATCATCGTTGTCTCTCTCAAGTTGTTCCGCTCAAAATACAGCAGTCTTCCATTTCACCGTGTGCTCCGGGTCTCCCCCCACAGTATGCTTCCTTTGCGGATGTGTTCAAAAAGGTTCAATCAGAACGTCTTCCTCCTCATCGGGCATGGGATTGTCTGATTGATTTACAACCTGGCAAGAATCCTCCTAGGGGCCGTGTGTATCCACTTTCATTACCTGAGACTCAAGCTACATCTGAGTATATTAAGGAGAACCTCCAGCGAGGATTTATCCGACCATCTACCTCCCCCGCTGGAGCAGGGTTCTTTTTCGTAAAGAAGAAAGATGGATCATTACGTCCCTGTATAGATTTTCGTGGACTCAATGCCATTACCATCAAAAATCGGTATCCTATTCCGTTAATTACCGAGCTCTTCGATCGCATTAAGGGAGCCCGGATCTTTACCAAGTTGGATCTTCGAGGTGCCTATAATTTAATCCGGATCAAGTCCGGAGACGAATGGAAGACAGCTTTTAACACTAGGGATGGTCATTATGAATATCTAGTTATGCCCTTCGGGTTGTGTAACGCCCCCGCTGTCTTCCAGGGTTTCGTGAATGAGATCTTCGGGGACTTGCTGTATGTTTGTGTCGTCGTCTATCTGGACGACATATTAATTTTTTCCCAGGATCTGCCCACTCATCATCAACATGTGGCAGAGGTCCTTTCTAGACTCCGAAGAAATTCTTTATTTTGCAAATTAGAGAAATGTTCATTCGAGTTATCCCAGATTCCATTCCTGGGATATATTGTGTCCGGAGTCGGTCTTAAGATGGATCCAGAAAAGGTAACCGCTGTATTACGTTGGCCCCAGCCAACTACTCTCCGAGCAATCCAACGTTTTTTAGGTTTTGCAAATTATTACAGACGCTTCATTCAAGGTTTTTCGTCCATTGCCTCTCCTATAGTGGCCCTGACCCGCAAGGGGGCTAACACTAAGCTATGGTCCTCCGAGGCTCTTCAAGCTTTCCAGTCTCTCAAAGAGTCCTTCTCTTCCGCTCCTGTTCTTTGACAGCCCTTTGTGACGCTTCCCTTCTTCCTAGAGGTAGACGCCTCTAATGTTGGCTTAGGGGCCATATCCCAAAGATCGGAGCAATAAAAATTCCATCCTTGTGCCTTCTATTCCCGAGGTCTTCTACTTGCGGAGAGGAATTATACCATCGGGGACAAGGAGTTGTTGGCCATAAAAGCAGCATTAGAGGAGTGGAGATATCTACTGGAGGGAGCTCGTCATCCTGTAACCATTTTTATGGATCACAAAAACCTGTCATATTTACAGTCAGCTCAATGTTTGAATCCCCGTCAAGCAAGATGGTCTCTTTTCTTTTCCCGTTTTGAACTTATTATAACCTTCAAACCGGCTTCCAAAAATAAAAAAGCAGACACCCTGTCTCGGGCATTCGTGACGTCCTCAGACGTTGAAGATGGTCCTAACCACTCTATATTCGACCCTAAGTGTGTGTCTCTGGCCACTTCGTCCACCAAGGTGCTACCATTTGGGAGAACCCTCGTGCCTCCATCTCTTAGGAGGAAAATTTTGTCTTGGTTTCATTCTTCACGTTTTTCTGGACATTCGTGTGAACGCAAGACTTTAGAAATCCTTTCTCGAAGCCACTGGTGGCCCTCTATGAGGAAAGACATCAAAGACTTTGTGGCCACTTGTGAGCTGTGTTCCCAGTTTAAAACTCCCCGCAGAACACCAGCGGGATTACTGCAACCACTACCCATTCCTTCCAAACCTTGGACCCATATTAGTATGGACTTTGTCACCGATCTTCCTCCAAGTAAAAAGTGTAATACCATCTGGGTAGTGGTGGATCGATTTTCGAAAATGGCACATTTCGTTCATTTGACCGGTTTACCTTCTTCATGTACTTTGGCTGATCATTTCATCAAAGAGATTTTCCGAATTCATGGATGTCCTTCTGAGATTGTTTCGGATAGGGGAGTGCAATTCGTTTCCAGATTCTGGCGAGCCCTTTGTAAAACCTTGGGTATTCGATTATCACTCTCATCTTCCTACCATCCTATATCAAACGGACAGACCGAGAGAGTCAATCAAGATCTTACTTTCATTAGGATGTTCTCCTCAGCCAACCAAGACAACTGGGTAGATTTACTCCCATGGGCTGAATTCGCCCATAACAACATGTATCACGAGTCAACTTCAAAAAGTCCATTCTTTGTGGTTTAAGGTCACCATCCGTCTTTCCCGGAAATTTCCTGCCCTCCCTCCCACCCAAGTTCCTGCTGTGGAGACTGTTTGTCAGACCTTCAAAGATATCTGGTCTCATGGGTTAAAACCTGTTTGAAGAAGACATCTGCCAGATACAAGTCCTTTGCGGATAAAAAGAGGCGGGCTATTCCACCACTTAAGATTGGAGATCGTGTATGGCTTTCTACCAAAAATATTCGCTTGAAGGTTCCATCTATGAAGTTCGCTCCTCGTTTCATTGGTCCATATAGGATCACTCAAGTGATAAATCCAGTCTGCTTCAAACTTCGCACAAAAAGAGGAGCGCAAAGCACCAAGTACTTAAATAAGAGATTTATTACAAATAAAAACAAATGTTAAAATGGATTAAGCATATAGCCAGAGGCTAAATAAATCAAACAGCTGTACAAAAACAAGCTTGTCCTAAAAATACAATCAAGCTGTTGGCCAAAAGATAATTATCATATGGTACCATATGTGAAAAAAATAAAATACCACTAATGAGATCCAATCCGCGGACTGCTGAATAGGATAGAATTGTTCTTTTGGAGCTATATTAGAGGATAATATGGATTACTTGTATTCCGGAAAAAGAAGCCACCATTTAAATACAAGCTTTTCTTAATACCAATCCATTTAGCAATTTATAATAATCATTTCCTTTGCGGGCTCAATTTGGAATCCAAACATATAGCAATAAAGGATCCACCGCAAGGTGCAGTCCGGGCACCAGATAGAAGATAGATTATTTCAATAGTTCTTATTGCTTTTGTATTATCGACATCAGCTTGTCAGGTTTAAAATTGGCATAATCCTTGATCATATAAATGTGCCAGAATACTAATGAATATTTCTAGGCACCAGAAATGAACACATATGTTTACTTAGCTCTCCTATGTAGATTCATAAGTCCCGAACTTCCGATGTTAGTGATCACTCCAATGAATATTAAAAGCAGTCAACGGAGGAGAATCTCAGCAGGTATCACAAAGTAGCTTGCTACGATATAGCTGGCCAGCACTTGATAGAGAATCAGCATATAACAGTCCTAACGCGTTTCCCGGCGGTCCGCCGCTTCATCAGAGGCAAGTATAATGGCAAGATCCGGCCAAACTGATTTAAATATCTAAAAAAGATCATATGGGATCAATCACATGATCAGCATCTATCTATCAGGGGCCAGTGTACTAACAAGATCCGACCAAACTGATTTGAATATCTCCAAAAGGTCACATGAAGTTTATCACATGATCGGCATCTATCCGGAAATGTCCTGCCGAATTAGTAGTCATTTACGGAGATATCCGGACTCTATATTTTTTGTGTCACATGATCGTCAGTGATCCTCCGGAGATAGCCGACAAGCTGTCAAACATCATTAGTTTTTCGGAGATAACCAGACTCCGAACTTTAGGTCACATGATCGTCAGTGATCCTCCGGAACCGGCCAACAAGCTATCATTCAGCGCTGGAGGCTGTAATCTCTTGGAGTCCGGATAATAAAGTCAGAGATAACCAAAATAAGGTAAAATGCTTATCCATATATATAAAATAAAATTTATATGATAGTAATACAAATATGGGTGACAGATCTTCACTATATTAGACCATAAACTTCTACTACCTAAGAACCTTCGTATCTCCAACGCCTTCCATGTGTCATTACTCAAGCCTCTTATCATCAACCGTTTCTCTGTTCCTCCTTCAGCACCTCGGCCAGTTCAAGTTCATCAAGAGGAGGAGTTTGAGATCACTCATATATTAGACGCAAAAATTTTGCGAGGAGTTCTTCGTTTCCTTGTACATTGGAAGGGCTTTGGTCCAGAGGAGCGTTCGTGGATCCGGGCAGATGATCTCAACGCCCCAACTCTTCTAAAAAAATTATATTCCAAGAATCCGGGCAAACCCGGCTCCATGTGTTCTGTGCCCACTTTTAAAAGGGGGGGTACTGTCACTCACCGGACCGTGAGTGCCTCTACGCTGGTGCGTGTTCTCCCTAGCCTTCCTGCCGGCACCTATCTTGAACCGTGACCGTCCGCCATCCTGATGGACTGCGCATGCGCAGCACCCTAGAACTCTTGTGACTGTTGCTTTTAATCTAATTGGTTGATCAGGCAATTCTCCCTATTTAAAGCACCTGTGCTCATTACCTCATTGCCTGATCTTGAGTCTCATTCCCTGTGAGTCTCTGAAGGTGTCTCCTGTGTTCTACTAGTGTCTTCAGTTTCCTGCTGATTCCTGTTCTACTCATCGCTGGTCTCCATACCCGCTACTGTCTCCTGTGTACTACTAGTGTCTTCAGTTCCTGTGGATTCCCTGTGCTACTCATCGCTGGTTTCCATACCTGCTACAGTCTCCTGTTTCCTGCCTGTGTCCTCAGCTGGACTCTGATTACCGGATCTACTCACCTGTGGTTCCTACACTCGTCTCTGCCGTTCAGCGTCTCTGCAGTCCCTGCATCTTCCTGTGGACAGACTGTTCTACTGAATAGCGGTATGCCTATCTGTTATTAACTTTCTACGTTTACTCTGCATATCCGCTAGGACAAGTTTCCACTCTCAGCAGCGGTATCCATACCAGCTATAGACTGTTATTGTTACGCTGCATATCTGTTTGGAATTAACCGTACTACTCAGTCGTTATATGCATAATTGTGATTGACTATCCTTTATTGGCCTGCATATCTGTGCTGAGCAAGTCTCTACCAAGCAGCGCCACATACTGTTATAGACTTTGCTGGATACGCTGCATATCTATTGGGATCAAGTTCCTCTGTGCTCTCAGTGTCTGCATCCTATTATCCTTTGTATGCTTCCACTCATCGACACCTGTACACATCCTCACCTAGTAAGCAGTGGTACAACTTGCTGTACGCAGACCACTGACTTCCCCGCTACCTACCTGCACCTGGACAAGTCTTCTCACCATAGCAGTGGTACAACTTGCTGTACGCAGACCACTGACTTCCCTACTACCTCCCGCATCTGCTCACGTCCATCCTGATCTCCGTGTTCAAATCTGCCTTTCCACTATATCAGCTAGTCGCTGACTCATTGACCAAGATTGCTGCAAGTCACTGACTTTCCTATTCTTTATTGGCATTCTCTCTCCATCTGCTGTGATATATGTTCCGCTAGTCACCCTGCTACCAGAGGACCGTTGTGTTAACTTCACTACTCTGGTAAGCCCAGTCATCTGGTGAATTCCTGGGAAAGACCCCTAGTGCCCGTGACACCCAGTTTCTACTACACTCCTGCCACAGCTAGCCCCAGGGGTCTGGCGTCGTATTCCAGAAACCCTATTGCCATGACATAAAGCTTATAAGGCCAGTTGAGGAAGATGGTAGATGATAGACACAAAATTATTGGGTTGGTTGGATTGTTGCTATCAGGGAAGTGGTAAATGAGTCGTTTGAGGCTGTGCTTTCTTAGTTGGCTTTTTCCATGACTTTCTTTGGAGCTTTTAGGGTGAGTGAGTTGGTTTAATCTTCAAAGAATTCATCAGTTCATAATCTGTAAATAGTCAAATCTAAGACAGATCAAATGGAATTGGGTCACAATGGTAGTCGATGTGAACAAATCCATATGTCCTGTGAATATTTAAAGATTAAAACCCTAGAGTGACATGTTTAGTTAATGCATGAGAATGCAACCCCACTGACTAAATATTAGTTTGGAGTGTTTTTTAAGAAATGCACAGAATGAGTAGCGATGGGCTTTGGTAGTTATCTAACGGATTTGTTTCAAATTGGGCCTACAACACCCACAATATATGAGGGATGTTTGGTGAATATTAAGGAACTTAGGCAATCACAGATTTGAAGTTTGTTAAGTAAATTGTGTTAAATCCAAGATTAGAGAATATATTAAATCTTGATGGTAAACATTGAATGTAATTTCTCAGACATTGTGGTGCCAGCTAGGATCAGGGGGCTGGGTTAACCCCTGCCAACATGTGTCAGCAACAGTATATAAGAAGCTCTGTTTGACCATGTAATGTACTATTATTCCATCTGTACTTCTGGATGATCACTAGTACCTCCAAATAGTGTGGAAAAGTTATTGTCAGGACTCTTGAGCAATAAAACATCACTGCTTAAAGATTCTGCCAGTACCTGCTGTATCCTGTGACCAACAGATAAGAGCTTACACTCTAATCTGTGCCCCGGCTGTCCTGTGTTGAACCCAGCATCTCTGTGTCAATACTCTGCCCGCTACCCAGCAGTCCTAATCCATAGTATCTGGAGGTACCAGCCAGCCCACAGCAAATAAGCAATGCAGGAGCTATACCAGCTACCCAGAAGTAAGTGCTTCTAGGTGCTGTCGAAGGAGCCTAATGATGGAAGTGGAATTCTCCTACAACTACTTCGCAGTTGGCATTTGCAAGCGAGTGTCTGGTGGCAAGGTGACACCAGTAGGAGTGGTCAGTAACAATCGGCTCCTGACTGTCAGGGGCGGGCTGGGCCGGGGGGCAGGGGGGCATCAGTTCCCCTGGCCGCTCAGTCTGATCCCTGTTTGGGCCGCGCCCCCCCTCCCCCCCCCCGTGGATGCATGTTTTTCTTTAATCTTACCTGCGGCCGCATCACAAAACAAGCGTGATGTGATGCGGCCGCGTCAGCGCACAGGCAGCCGCATCACATGACAGGCGACCGCATCGCGTGTTATGTGGTGTGGCCACCTGTGCGCCCCCCTGGGCTGAACTGTGCCAGCCCGCGCCTGCTGACTGTGAAAGAAAAATCCAGATAAACAGTGCAGGAAGAACATCCGTTCATCCTTTCTATCACTACAGACTGGCAAAGCAAGCTCAACTGGGCTCAGGAAGATTGAAATCTAACTGCTATAAATGATACATTAAGAGAGGTAGAAATACTTAAGTGCTGTGCTCCCATACTTGACCAATCCTTGGGCATTTGCTGTTTGCAACAGTTGATTGTAGAGGCTGTAGGGATTTTATTTTATTTTCCTCCTATAAAAGATTCTAAAGGGGCTGGTGGATTTCATAGACTTCTTTTAATGTTTTTTTTTTTACCTTCGTCTCGGATAATGCTCCCTTTCCCAAGCTAGACAGTGCTTTCCTTACTTTTTTATGAGACAGTGGTACTATTCGTGGTGCAGTTGTTAACAGTTGAACTCATCCATTACAGATGGGGTCACAAGACTTTGAAAATTATGCCTTGTGGGATATTCTTATGTTTACTGGGCCGCAAAGAATGAAGTGGCAAAGGACACAACAATCTTCCCTGGGGCTAAGAGATTCAAATGGTTGTGGTCCAGGGGCATGTGTTGGAGCAGATTTAGATGCCTGGTGGTTGGGGCTGTGAAGATTTGTGGTAATTCTAGCATTTTACTGATGCATTTTACCTGGGAAAGAGAGACCATTGATTTTATATTGAATATAAAGGCAGATTTGACTGCTTTTGGGACAGTAGTGGTGCTGCTGTCATGGATGAGGCTTGAATTTAGTTACTACAGCTGCTGGAAGGTGCTTATGTGGAGAGGCATCCAATGATTTAGATTCAATATGCTCATTTATATAGTCCTAACATTGTGCATCTCACATCAGAGGATTTAATTTTGTTTACAGAACAGTAGTTCTGGAGGGCTTAAAGGCTTATGAGGTTGAGGATGGGGAACCTTGCTTTGATTAGAAAGAGCTACAGTCAGCAGCCTTGGTCTGGTGCAAGAGACAGTGATGGAGTACTCTCCTTCAAAGTGCAGCTGTAAGTTGTGACACCACCCTTGAAGGAACCCTGGGTACTTGCGGTGTCTAGTACTGAACCAGTATAAGTGAGTTCTTCATGTTCTGGTAATGTCTGGAGCATACGACCCCTAATGATTTATTTGTTTTGGATAGAGCTGATGGTTTTCCTTGGCAACCATTTCATATAATTAATGCTGTGACCATCTTTCAGCCAAATATGTCTCCTGGTCTTTATTTTATTATAGGTTTGTGGGTTTGGAGTCATGTGCAGGGGGGAAGCCATCTACTGCTAGGCGGCTTATGATTACTGGGGGTTGCAAAAGCCTGAAGGCATTTTAAAGCCAAAGTTGATGATGAAAGTAGCAGTTACATTTCTGCTAGAAAAAGACAAATGCATGTGAATTGGGGATTGTTTTAGGATCTAGGAGTCTATTTATGAGAGGGAGTCTGCAATCACTTGCTGTTTGCTTTATGAATTTCCCAGCCACCCACACTTTTATTGTGGTTTTCAGGCAAAGCTTTGCCTCGAAAGCCATTGATATTTTAAATTTAACCTGCAAAGTCGCCGAGTATCAACGACTTGCAAAAAACGCTGGTAAATACATTTACCCCCTGGTACTCATTTAATTATACGATTTAAGGTTTGTGGGTTTAAAGTCATGTGCAAAGGGAAAATAGACAAGAGTAGTTCAATTGCTTAGTCTTTAATATTGAACCAAGACACAGGCTTCACAGTCGAGGGGTTGGCACTTTCATCTTCAGTGAAATTTGAGGGTTTTGTAAGTTTATTATTTATGATCTTTAACTTGTTGCAAAAATCATTGAGATTTAATCACTGATGTCATAGCAGACTTGATGAAATAACATATGAAATGTCCTGTTTGATATAATCAGTGATATCTTTTTTTTTTTTTGAAACCGCAGAAACAAAAAAAAAAGTAACATACTTAGCATTTGAGCCAACAACAATTGGCAGATAATACAAATATAGAAGACCCAGGTTGGCACATATCAAATTTAGCCCTAGTGATAATCAAAAAAAACAAAAAACGGTGCTGAAAGAAGAAACAGGGCAATCTATTACTTATTAAAATTTGAAAACATTTATGGTAAAGCGGTGGTTTTGTTTTTTGTTTTGGGGAGGGGAGGGGGGAGGGAGGGTATAGGGTTAGGTTATATGAATCAGACAATCAGTGATATCTTTAATGATGTTACTTGTCATATGATTTTATGAATGCTGTCAGAAAATCCTGGAGAGTAGGGTCATTTAATATTGCGTGCACCTTTAACAGCTCTATTTCCTGTTTATTCACTTGTAACAGAAACTTAGCTATGCTAAAACAAAGCCTGTCAATTAAATTCCTGTTTCTTAAATTAAAAGTATAAAAAATATAATAGCGTTATTTCAATTACAACTTTCCAAATTTCAAAACACACTTAACAGACATAATAATAATTAGTCCTTGAAAGCTGTCTAATGACCCCTCCAACGAGAAATGTGTCTGTGGATTTGGTAGTCCTTAATGTATATTAACTACATGCTTACACCCATTCCCCGCCCTGTTCCACACATGAAATCGTTGCCCGTTGTAAGGGACCTTTGCGCTCAATGAATCGGATGTTCTTGCGTTGACTAGCGTATGGTCCAGTTCTGGGCATGCAAATAGCGATTTTATGCAGAACACAGCGTATATCAGAAGTTACATTCATTAATGAATCAGGGCCAGATTAACTTCATAGTCACATGAGTTGATCTTGGCTAGCTTAATGAATTGAAAGCAACAATTGTGCAAGTTTCACCTTTAAAGACGTTTAAAATTTAAAGAGTTTTAAATTTCCTCTGCAATGTTGACGAATATTGGTGATTTGCAAAATCCGCAGTTTAATACATTTACCTGCAGATCTCATTGCATCTAATATAAAGATATTTAAACGATGATTTCTACTCTATTACTGCCTTCAACCCCTTAATTTAAATCAGTCAGACAACTCCTTTAAAAGACTGGATGGTGGAGAGGAGGGGGGTTGCTGCTGTTAACTATGCATTGCTAAGTGTTCCTGCTCCAATCAATCTACCTAAAAATGCTGTAGGTAATTGGCATGGAGCACTTGATGGTTTTTGTAACTTTAAAGTATCTTAAGTTAAAGTAAACAGAGTGGCTGATGCCAAGTTGGTTGCAATTACGCCACAAAACTGTAGAAGCAAATTGCGTTCATTAAAAAAGGTGCTATTGCAGGCCTATTGACAGATATGTACATGTCTGCACCTGTAGCATAGGTGCTGTGTTTCAACCACGCATCCACCACATACGCCTACTTACCATTAGTTTTGTTTGCAAAATACTTTTTTGCTAATAGACATCAATGATACATAAAAAAACCTCTTTAATACAGGAGACTCCATGTCTCCAGTACGTGAAAAAAATTGCTTTAGCATGCGCTTTTCATTTATACACATCACAAATATAAGTCTCTATGTGGACACACTATACACAGACGTAATATGGCTACAGGAAGTGACAATAATAACAACATTATTTTCTTTTCATTTAGCATAAGAATGGATGCTGATAACAGCGGCGCACAGAGGATTGTCGGGGGGGGGTTCCCCCCGCCGACCCAAAAAAAAAACAAAAACAAAAAAACCGAGAGAGAGCTGCTGCGCATGCGCAGCAACTCCGTTTCGCCAGTGCTGTTCTATACAGCAGCCGCGGCGCTGTCTAAGAAGCGTCTGCGGCGGTGCTGTATACAATACAGCACCGCCGCGGACGCTTCTTTGACAGCGCCGCGGCTACTGTATAGGACAGTGGCCACTTAGTTAGTGCAGGGGGGGAGTTTCTAGAGACTCAGAAACCCCCCCTGCGTGCGCCACTGGATAATTAGCAGTGAGAGAGGAAAATCAGTCTTGCAGCAACATTTATGATGGATTGAAATGTGGATATTTGGGTGTTGGGAGTGTCACATAGCAGGAGGTTGCAATAGTCAAGACAGGAGATGATGAGAGAATGGGTAAGAGTTTTGGTAGCATGCTGAGTAAGAAATGGGCATATTCTGGCAATGTTTTTAAGGTGGAATTGACAGGACTGGGAGAGAGTCTGGATGTGAGGAATAAAGTAGTGAAGAAATTGCGGTGTTATTGGCAGTGAGAAAGATTTGAGGGGAAGTGGTGATTCTGGCAGGAGAATAAGAACCAACCATACCACACCAGGATACTCCTATAATCCCTAGATGATGGAGTATAATTATTAGTAGTATTATATTCCTATATCATCCAACATCCCAGAGAGTGGTGCACCCACACAAGTTATAGAATCTGAGAATAAACAAGAGGCACAGTTTGTGTTTTCAGGGCACTCAAAGGATAATAAAGTAATTTTAAAACATATCTAACTTTTATTAATATATATTAAAATAATGACACATAATAACATGCTAGGAGTAGTGAAATATTAAAATGTGTGAATGAAATGAATAGCCACAAATATTAACTATTAAGACCGGCAGGATTATTGCCAGAAAGTGCCGTCTCTCCAATGAGCAAATGTTAATTTGTTAATGGATGCTTAAGAAATAGCAACATACCAACAATTCTGCACCCACTATATGGTGAAGAAAGGGTTAATATTTACAATAGGTATTAGGGAGTAGGGTGCCCTAGAGATATGCCATCTATATAGTCTGGCTAGGAATTAAATAACTGTTAAATAAATCCATAATCAGTTAATTTTATTACAGCTTTTTATTTTATTTATTGTTTTTGTTATTAATCTTAGATAGGAGCTCTATATAAGACTTCCTTTAGCATTTATTACAAAGTTATATATTATATCCATAAACCATACTGTGGAAATGAGATGGTTCTCTCATCACAAATGATGTGATATAAAACATAGAGCTCTGTCTAAAATCTCCTGTATATATAAGTCTCAGAGCTAAATGCTGAACCCCTCCGTGGATTGGAGTGGGGACAGCTGTCAATGGTAAGCAAAGCTACCGAACTTCCCTCTAACAGAGAGCCATTGTATGTATTTAGTTGAGAGATCACTGTTATATGCATCCAAATCTACCGAGGATTCTCCCTCTAATTGCCTACTACGTAAACTAGACTCTGTCTGTGAGATGGAATTGTCCTAACACAACTAAATCCTAAATCACCCAAAATATATCAAGATTTTATATTCTCAATGAGCAAAGGAGAGACGGCGCGTGTAATGCCGGCGCGCGTTTTTAAAGGTGTTTCAAGCTTAGTAGAGTGAAACATGCGCCGTCTCTCCTTTGTGTGGGAGTGGATGGAAGGATGTGCCAGAGGTAGAAACAATAAAAGAGCGGTTTCATAGGTAGGAAGTGAACCAGGAAAGAATTGTCATGAAGACCAATCGAGTGAAAGGTGTGTAGGAGAAAAGGGTGATCACCAGTGTCAAAAGCAGCAGAGAGGTCCAGGACAATGAGCATGGAGATATTACCTTTAGACTTTTCAGTAAGTAGATCATAGACCACTTCTGTGAGAGCAGTTACAGTGGAATGTTGTTGACGGAAGCCTGATTACAGAGAGTCGAGAATGGAGTGAGAAGAGAGAAAGGGCGGTAGTTGGAGAGAAGCTGGATCGAGAGATGGTTTGTTTAGAATTTTTGAAATAAGCGCATCTTTAAAGGTTGATGGAAATGTGCCAGACGAGAGGGATAGGTTAAAGAGGTGAGCTACAGGTGGTCATGCAGTGGAGGACAGGGAGCGGAGAAATTGACCACACTGGCTAGCAGCAATCACTGCCAGGCTGCCTGTCATGTATACCGCTGAAGAGAAGACTGCTGCACCAGAACAAAGGGTAAGTCCTAATGTCTGCGGGGGGATGATAATGTTAAAGGTGGCAGTTGATAATGCTTAAGGGGCAGATGATAATATTAAGGGGGCAGTTGGAAATGCTAAAGGGTCTCCGGTGGAAATACTTAAGGGGGCAGGTGAAAATGCTAAGGGGACAAGTGAAAATGATTATATGGGACAGGTGAAAATGATTAAATGGGGCAGGTGGAAATGACTAAAGGGGGGCACCTGATAATGCTAAAGAGGGCTGATGAAATGGCTAAAGAGGTAGATGAAATGGCTGAGGAGTTATTTAAAAAATAAAGCAACTTTGGTGGGCATGATGTTTTTATTTGATAACAAAAATATATAAATTCCTGCGCTCATATCACATGTACAATAAACAATACTGACAGAATGATCAAACTTGAATGTAATGTTATATCCCAGTCAATGGAGCGGTATGATGGCCAAATGTATATGCATAGGTGGATTCATATAACAATGGGAATGTTGGAATGTAGTTGATTTTTAACCACTGATTTATTAGAATCGGATTAGGAAAGTAGCTTTTTGTTTTGATACCCACACTGCTACCATTCTGACTAGATAAACAATTATTTTTTCGTTATTAATGACCAATTAGAATCAGTATATTTGTGCTGAAGTCAATAACTATGTCACTCATCGGATTGTGAGTGCTTCTTCCCGGACATTTAGGAACCGTGGCCGTCCTCCATCCTGAGGGACTGCGCATGCGCAGCCCTTTCTAATCCTTCAGTGTATGTTCCTTTAACTTAATTGGCAGATCAGGCAACACTCCCTATATTAAGCACCTGTGGTCATCACCACGTTGCCTGATCTTGGAGTCTCATTCCCCATGAGTCTCTGAAGGTGTTCCTATGTTTCCTCGTGTATTCAGCGCTGCTGATTCCTGTGGTTTCCAAACCACTTCTACCTCTGTGGTTTCCAAACCACTTCTACTACTGTGGTTCCCATACCACTTCTACCCTCCTGTGTATCATTGTGACTGTTAGCTGATTCCTATCCGCTGCCTCCGTGCACTACAGTCTTCTAATCACTTCAACTCTACCATATATTATTGTGACTGTTAGCTGATTCCTATCGCTGCCTCCGTGCACTACAGTCTTCAATCCACATCCACTCACCTGTTCATCATCGTGACTGTTAGCTGATTCCTATCCGCTGCCTCCGTGCACTACAGTCTTCAACCTGCAACTCGTCTGTGTTTCATCGTGACTGTTAGCTGATTCCTATCCGCTGCCTCCGTGCACTACAGTCTTCAACCTGCAACTCGTCTGTGTTTTATCGTGACTGTTTGGCTGATTCCTATCCGCTGCCTCTGTGCGCTTCAGTCTTCAGTTCATCTCAACTCTCCCGTGTTTCCTCGAGACTGCTTCCACTATTGCTATCCGCTACGCTCCGTGATCAACAGTTCCAGTTCAACTCTGCTCTCCCGTGTCCCATCGTTACTGCACCTGCTGGTTGCTATTGGCTACCTCCGTGTGTCCGCAGAGACCTGCTGCTGCTACTCCTCAGCTCTACTCGTCCATCTACTGCTGATCCGCTCTCCACGCTTTCCTGTGTTCCCGCTGGTCTCTACCCGCCTGTCAGCATTGGATTCGTGTCTCTCTACTTACCCCTCTGCTAGACCATCGCCAGTCTCCAGGGTCCTCCAGGAGTCCAGTTCCACGCTCTACTGATTCCTGTATATTTGTTTTCCCTGCTGGTCTACCTACCTGTGCGCTGCACCTACTAGACCACCGCTTCACCAATCCAGGGACTTTGTATCCTGCCGGCCTCCTGCCGTTCAGGTATCTCTGCACTCCTGTTTGACTGCCTGCTTCTGAACCACGGTATGCATACTTCTCATTGACTGTGCTGGTGTATTGCATATCTTGCTGGACTGTGTTGGTTCTCCTCTGGAGTTTGCTATCCGCTGAGTCTATTGCCATCATTGACTGTGTTATCTCGTGCCGGATTACTTCAAGAGACTTTCTATTATTGCAGTGCTGTTCAGTCATATATATATATATATATTGTGCATATTACTGTGGATCAAGTTTAAGGTGCCCGTGTATATCTTGTGTTGCAGTCTCTCCCCGTGCACCTCCTCACATATATATGCAGTGGTACAACTTGCTAGTGGAAGACCACTGACCCCTGTTTCCAGTATCACCTGTTCCAGTATCCTCTCACATAACAGTGGTACAACTTGCTAACGCAGACCACTGACTCCCCGGATACCTCCACTTGGATTCCATTCCTTCACTCAGACAGCGGTACAACTTGCTATCCGCAGACCGCTGACTCTCATCACCTCATCGTTCCTGTTGGACATTCCTCCTCACTATAGCAGTGGTACAACTTGCTATCGCAGACCACTGACTACCTTCACGTGTCCTTTGTCCATACAGTTCCTCATGTATTATTACCTCCATATTGCCAGTGCTGCTAGTCATAGACTTTCCTGAGCATCTCATCATCTGCTATTTCCTGTTCCGTGATCACCCTGCTACCAGAGTACCATATTACCATCTATACTGCTCTGGTAAGCCTATCACCTAGTGATCCCTGGGTAAAGACTCCTAGTGCCCGTGACAGTAAGATCAGGCCATGACAGACCCAGATACGGAACCTACCGCTAAAGAGATGCTGCAGCATCTGGTCAGCCGTGTGGAGCAACAGGATGCTCGCCAACAGCTGTTACTTCAATGTTACCAATCGTTAACCTCCCAAGGAACATCTGGACAGACTGTTACAGCTAATATTGAAGCTCCTGTGCTTTCCTCCGTTTCCCCAGTGCCATCCCAGGTGTCTACAGCTCCCACGCTTCACCTGCCTACTCCGTCAAAGTACGACGGGGACCCCAAAACTTGTAGGGGTTTCCTTAACCAATGTTCAGTCCATTTTGAGCTCCAACCTCAAAATTTTTCTACCCATCGTTCCAGAGTGGCCTATCTTATCTCATTGTTTTCTGGACAAGCCCTGGCTTGGGCCTCCCCTCTGTGGGAAAGAAACGATCCAATACTACAAGATAGTGCCAAATTCATTTCCACGTTCCGAAGTGTGTTGGATGAACCAGGTCGTGTGACCTCCGCTGCTTCCAGCATTCTTCGTTTGCGACAAGGCTCCCATACAGTAGGCCAGTACGTCATTCAATTTAGGATCTTAGCCTCTGAACTTCAGTGGAACACTGAAGCATTAGTTGCCGCCTTCTGGCAGGGGCTCTCCGATAAAATTAAAGATGCACTGACTACCCAAGAGCTTCCTTCGTCACTAGAAGATTTGATCTCTCTTTGCCATCGTGTAGATATGAGATTTCGTGAAAGAGAGTCTGAGAAAATAACTTCTGTTAAAGCACCTCTTCGTTCAACCCCTCAATTTCGTCCAGCTTCACCCTCTGTGATTTCTATGGAGATAGGACGTTCCAAATTATCTTCAGAAGAGAGGAAACGAAGAGTAAAGAATAGACTCTGTATCTATTGTGCTGATTCCACGCATATGCTCAGCTCTTGCCCTAAGAAATCGGGAAATGCCAGGCCCTAACTAGTTCTGGAGAGGTGAAGTTAGGGTCCCTGGAGTCCTCTCCATCGTCTATGAAATCTAAAGTCTGCGCTTTTGATGTTACGATTTCCTTTGCTACCAAATCCTTTGAGTCACAGGCATTGATTGATTCCGGAGCAGCAGGAAATTTCATTTCTAAATCACTAGTAAATCAATGGTCTCTACCAGTGATTACTTTAAAAACACCCATTACTGTGACGGCTATAGATGGATCACGTCTCATCAATGGTCTCATCACCCAGAGTACGTCTCCAGTAACACTTCAGATTGGTGTACTACACCTTGAAGAAATTTTGTTTTTAATTCTTCCAGTTACGACAAGTCCGATTGTCTTAGGCCTTCCATGGCTTCAGTGTCACTCTCCCCAGATTGACTGGCGCACCCCTCAAGTTACGTCTTGGGGGTCTGAATGTCACCATCGTTGCCTTTCCCAAGTTATTCCTCTTAAAGTACAGCAATCTTCCATCTCATCTTCCTCCCCGGGACTCCCTACTCAGTATGCTTCATTTGCCGATGTGTTTGATAAAGCTCAGTCTGAACGTCTTCCTCCTCATCGTTCTTGGGATTGTCCGATCGACCTTCTACCTGGCAAGACTCCTCCCAGGGGTCGGGTCTATCCACTCTCGTTACCTGAAACTCAAGCCACATCTGAGTACATACAGGAGAATCTCCAGCGTGGGTTTATTCGACCTTCCACCTCTCCCGCTGGAGCTGGGTTCTTCTTCGTCAAAAAGAAGGATGGATCACTACGCCCTTGCATAGATTTTCGTGGACTCAACGCCATTACTATCAAGAATCGGTATCCCATTCCGCTGATCACTGAGCTATTCGATCGCATCAAGGGAGCTCGGATCTTTACTAAGTTGGATCTTCGTGGTGCCTACAATTTAATTAGAATCCGTTCCGGTGACGAATGGAGGACAGCGTTCAACACCAGAGATGGGCATTACGAATATCTAGTAATGCCTTTCGGGCTGTGTAATGCCCCCGCTGTTTTCCAAGGCTTCATCAATGAGATCTTTCGGGACTTATTATATGTATGTGTCGTTGTCTACCTGGACGACATATTGATCTTTTCACAGGACCTGCCTTCTCATCACCAACATGTGGCAGAGGTCCTCTCCAGACTACGGAAAAATTCATTGTTCTGTAAATTAGAAAAATGTTCATTCGAGTTGCCCCAGATTCCATTCTTGGGGTATATAGTTTCCGGAGTTGGCCTGAAGATGGATCCAGACAAAGTAAATGCTGTATTACATTGGCCCCAGCCAACTACTCTTCGTGCTATCCAGCGTTTTTTAGGTTTTGCCAATTACTATAGACGCTTCATTCAAGACTTTTCATCCATTGCATCTCCTATTGTGGCCCTGACTCGGAAAGGGGCTAATACTAAGCAATGGTCATCTGAGGCTCTCCAAGCCTTTCAAATTCTCAAAGAGTCCTTCTCGTCTGCTCCCATTCTTCGACAGCCTGATGTGACACTCCCCTTCTTCCTAGAAGTAGATGCCTCTAATGTGGGCTTAGGAGCCATTCTCTCCCAACGCTCGGAGCAACAAAAATTACATCCTTGTGCCTTCTACTCTCGGGGTCTTCTGCCCGCAGAGAAAAATTATACTATCGGGGACAAGGAGTTGCTGGCCATCAAAGCTGCATTAGAGGAATGGAGATACTTGTTGGAAGGAGCTCGCCATCCGGTGACGATCTTCACGGATCATAAGAACTTGTCATATCTGCAATCTGCCCAATGCTTGAACCCTCGTCAAGCAAGATGGTCTCTTTTCTTTTCCCGTTTTGGATTAATTATAACCTTCAAACCAGCCGCTAAGAACAAGAAAGCTGACGCTCTATCTCGAGCTTTTGTGACGTCCTCTGATGTAGAAGAGGTTCCCAACCATGCTATTCTAGACCCCAAATGTATTTCACTGGCTGCTTCATCCACCAAAATGCTACCATTTGGGAAGACCCTCGTGCCTCCTACTCTGAGGAGGAAAATCCTTTCGTGGTTCCATGCCTCTCGTTTTTCTGGACACGCCGGTGAACACAAGACCTTTGAGATTCTCTCTCGAAGTTACTGGTGGCCTTCAATGAGGAGAGACGTCAAAGAGTTTATTGCTTCCTGTGATTTATGTTCTCAGTTCAAATCCTCCTGCAGAACTCCAGCAGGGTTGCTGCGACCACTACCCATTCCGTCCAAGCCTTGGACCCATATTAGTATGGATTTCGTTACTGATTTGCCACCAAGTAAGAATCACAATACTATTTGGGTAGTGGTAGACAGATTTTCGAAGATGGCTCAATTCGTCCCTCTGTCTGGTTTACCTTCCTCGTCTACCCTGGCTGAACATTTCATTAAAGAAATCTTCCGCATCCATGGATGTCCGTCTGAGATTGTGTCAGATAGAGGAGTACAATTCGTTTCCAGATTCTGGCGGGCCCTTTGTAAAACCTTGGGCATACGATTAGCACTCTCATCTTCTTACCATCTATGAAATTCGCCCCTCGTTTTATTGGTCCATATAGGATCATTCAAGTTATCAATCCAGTATGTGTTAAACTTCTTCTTCCTAAGAATCTTCGGATTTCCAATGCCTTCCATGTGTCCTTGCTCAAACCTCTCATCATCAACCGTTTCTCGACTCCTCCCTCAGCACCGCAGCCAGTTCAAGTTCATCAGGAGGAGGATTTCGAGATTACTGAGGTATTGGATGCAAAAATTTCGCGAGGAGTTCTTCGTTTCCTCGTCCATTGGAAGGGCTTTGGTCCTGAAGAGCGCTCATGGATCAAAGCTGAAGATCTTAATGCTCCTGCCCTTCTGAAGAAGTTTTATTCCAAAAATCCGGACAAGCCCGGTTCCAGGCGTTCTGTGCCCACCTTTAAAAGGGGGGGTACTGTCACTCACCGGATTGTGAGTGCTTCTTCCCGGACATTTAGGAACCGTGGCCGTCCTCCATCCTGAGGGACTGCGCATGCGCAGCCCTTTCTAATCCTTCAGTGTATGTACCTTTAACTTAATTGGCAGATCAGGCAACACTCCCTATATTAAGCACCTGTGGTCATCACCACGTTGCCTGATCTTGGAGTCTCATTCCCCATGAGTCTCTGAAGGTGTTCCTATGTTTCCTCGTGTATTCAGCGCTGCTGATTCCTGTGGTTTCCAAACCACTTCTACCTCTGTGGTTTCCAAACCACTTCTACTACTGTGGTTCCCATACCACTTCTACCTTCCTGTGTATCATCGTGACTGTTAGCTGATTCCTATCCGCTGCCTCCGTGCACTACAGTCTTCTAATCACTTCAACTCTACCATATATTATTGTGACTGTTAGCTGATTCCTATCGCTGCCTCCGTGCACTACAGTCTTCAATCCACATCCACTCACCTGTTCATCATCGTGACTGTTAGCTGATTCCTATCTGCTGCCTCCGTGCACTACAGTCTTCAACCTGCAACTCGTCTGTGTTTCACCGTGACTGTTAGCTGATTCCTATCCGCTGCCTCCGTGCACTACAGTCTTCAACCTGCAACTCGTCTGTGTTTTATCGTGACTGTTTGGCTGATTCCTATCCGCTGCCTCTGTGCGCTTCAGTCTTCAGTTCATCTCAACTCTCCCGTGTTTCCTCGAGACTGCTGCCACTATTGCTATCCGCTACGCTCCGTGATCAACAGTTCCAGTTCAACTCTGCTCTCCCGTGTCCCATCGTTACTGCACCTGCTGGTTGCTATTGGCTACCTCCGTGTGTCCGCAGAGACCTGCTGCTGCTACTCCTCAGCTCTACTCGTCCATCTACTGCTGATCCGCTCTCCACTCTTTCCTGTGTTCCCGCTGGTCTCTACCCGCCTGTCAGCATTGGATTCGTGTCTCTCTACTTACCCCTCTGCTAGACCATCGCCAGTCTCCAGGGTCCTCCAGGAGTCCAGTTCCACGCTCTACTGATTCCTGTATATTTGTTTTCCCTGCTGGTCTACCTACCTGTGCGCTGCACCTACTAGACCACCGCTTCACCCATCCAGGGACTTTGTATCCTGCCGGCCTCCTGCCGTTCAGGTATCTCTGCACTCCTGTTTGACTGCCTGCTTCTGAACCACGGTATGCATACTTCTCATTGACTGTGCTGGTGTATTGCATATCTTGCTGGACTGTGTTGGTTCTCCTCTGGAGTTTGCTATCCGCTGAGTCTATTGCCATCATTGACTGTGTTATCTCGTGCCGGATTACTTCAAGAGACTTTCTATTATTGCAGTGCTGTTCAGTCATATATATATATATATTGTGCATATTACTGTGGATCAAGTTTAAGGTGCCCGTGTATATCTTGTGTTGCAGTCTCTCCCCGTGCACCTCCTCACATATATATTCAGTGGTACAACTTGCTAGTGGCAGACCACTGACCCCTGTTTCCAGTATCACCTGTTCCAGTATCCTCTCACATAACAGTGGTACAACTTGCTAACGCAGACCGCTGACTCTCATCACCTCCTCGTTCCTGTTGGACATTCCTCCTCACTATAGCAGTGGTACAACTTGCTATCGCAGACCACTGACTACCTTCACGTGTCCTTTGTCCATACAGTTCCTCGTGTATTATTACCTCCATATTGCCAGTGCTGCTAGTCATAGACTTTCCTGAGCATCTCATCATCTGCTATTTCCTGTTCCGTGATCACCCTGCTACCAGAGTACCATATTACCATCTATACTGCTCTGGTAAGCCTATCACCTGGTGATCCCTGGGTAAAGACTCCTAGTGCCCGTGACAAACTATACCTTAATATTTATAAATCGTTACTGTACATTCATTTATCATTAAGTATACCTAATAAAATAGTTTTTAAAAATATATTTATAGGTATACGCTATACAATAGTTTCAGCAACACAGCCTGAATCTATTAATACCAACACTGGTGCAGTAATACAAAACAACTCTATTTACTTCACCCTTTGACAATAAGGAGTAATAACATCACATTATCACCAGACCACACTCAGGTCCATTTTTTTAAGACCAAGTCTGTTACTGATGACAACAACAACAAAGTCGCACAAACGAAAACTAAACATATCAGGAGACGGAAAGGAGAAGGTGATAAAAAGAACAAAAAACAGCCATGACCCTCCAATGACACAATCAAACAATTAGGGATTTTCAATCTGAGTCATTATCAATTGACAAGTGCTGAGACTACTTTGTTAAACAAAGGGATGAAATATGGACCTACCAATAAATTTAATAAATTTGAGACTTTCATAGATGTACATAAATTTGTTCGTAAACTTACCATAAAGGAATATTATCTAAAATCTCCAACAGAAAGACAATCTAAAGAGTATATACCTTTAAGGGAGAATTCCAATAACTTTAAACATTCAAATTTGAAACCCAAATCAACATTTTATCCTAGACACGTGAAAGGCCATCTCATTGACACTTTTGAACAATTAGTTCTAGAAGATGTGGAGAATATTGAGAACAATAGCAAATCTTACGAAAGCAGAATGGGAAGCACTCTTGAATCTTAGGAATCAGGATAGTATCGTAATCAAACCAGCTGATAAGGGTGGGGGTATAGTCATATTGAATAAACAGGACTATACAAATGAAATACATAACATTTTATCAGACCAAACAAGAAAAGAATTTCCTAACAACCCTACAAATCAATTCCAACAAGAACTAAAAGATGACCTACAGAAAGGCTGTAATTTAGGCATTTTGAATTTACAAGAATACAATTATATTCTCAATAAACATTCAGTTATTCCTGTAATATTTTATTTGCCCAAAATACTCAAAAGTCTGACTAATCCTCCAAGAAGGCCTATTTTCTCTGGAATAAACTCAATTACATCCAACCTTTCTCATTATTTGGATTTCTTTTTACAGCCATTTGTTAAATAGCCACGATCCTATCTACAGGACACCACACAGGTGTTACAATGTTTAGAAGAAATAACATGGGGTGCAGATTTTTGACTTGTAACACGTAATGTCACTTCACTATATACAGTGATCGTCCACCAGTTATGCCTCAATAGTGTCAGATCCTTTTTAGAATCAGATAACCATTACTATCATTACTAAATCAGAGATTTTATTTGCAGAAGCAGGGCACAGCCATGGGCACCAGAATTGCCCCCAGTTATGCAAACCTTTTTATGAGCAATTCGAAAAATGAGTACATATAGTCTCAGCATAATTGGGGAGCAAATCTGATACATCAATGACATCATATTCATTTGGAATGGCACGCAGGATGAGTTAAACAACTTTTTAGAGTATTTAAATAACAATGATAGCGGCCCTCATTTCATATCGAATTTTAGCCAAATCAGAGTGGAATTCTTGGATCTAGACATTTTCATCAAAGATTGTGCAATAGCCACCAAAACATTTAGGAAGTCAGTTGATGTAAATAGTTACATTTTAGCCGATAGCCATTACCAACCCAATTGGATTAACAATATTCCATTAGGTAAATTCACCCGTGGCAGCAGTATGGTACTGACATAGAGTACTACAGAATACAAGGGAATCGGATGAAACAACAGTTTATTGGCAAAAAAATACAACAAAGATATTGTCAATAGTGATTTTGAATTGATTGAAAGGTCTGATAGGAATGCTTTATTACAATACAAGAAAAGAGAGAACATAGATGAAAGACATAACAAGACTTACTTTATATCCCAATATTCGAATCAGGCACAAGCTTTATGACAGATAATAAATAAACATTGGTACATTATATTTTTATCATTGTGGGCCGTGTAAGAATTGTACATCACTAGGACTGAGATACACAAAACCCATCACTGAATATATATCCACCTATATAGGTATAAGTTATAAAATTAGGTACTTTATAACCTGCAGTACTATTAATGTCATCTACTTGATTGAATGCCCGTGCAAAAAATAGTACATAGGAAGAACTATACGACCACTGAGAACGAGAATTGGGGAACATTTACGAAATACTAGAATAGGCTTTGAGAAGCACAATTTGTCCTATCATTTCAAAACAGTACATAATGGACAAATAGATGGTCTTTAATTTATAACCATTAAAGTAGTAAAGAAAAACTGGAGAGAAGGGGACAGCATCGAACAGATCAGCAAGGAGGAAGCCAGATGTATATATACGCTTAAACCCCTAGTTCCGATAGGTCTTAATGTTGATTTTGAAGTGACATCATTGATCTAGTTGTCCATATTGGTGCTTAGCAGCGGGATATACAGATGCAAACAAACCAAAAGGGAGAGTATTTACCCACAGGTATGTCGTGGAAAGGGATTTTTGAGGAGGAGGCTTTTGGTTTCTACTGTCATATTACTCTAGGTACGCCCAAAACGTTCGATCTTGGAAGCTAAGCAGAGTAATCCAGACCAGTAACAGGTTGGGGGACTGCCTGTGAACCTCTGGTACAGTAGAATTAACCTCCTTAATCTCTACTCTCCAGTCCACATTTTGCTTTGTGGGTCTGATCCCATCCCGATGACTAGTTGGTGCAGTTTATTGTACCAACTGATGAACAAGGCTCAGTGTATTTGTTATTTACGTTTCTCATTAGTACCCTTTCTATATAAATGGATTCCTATAACAATGGGAATGTTGGAATGTAGTTCATTTTTAACCACTGATTTATTAGAATCGGATTAGGAAAGGAGCTTTTTGTTTTGATACCCACACTGCTACCATTCTGATTAGATAAACTATTATTTTGCCGAAATTAATGACCAATTAGAATCGATATATTTGTGCTGAAGTCAGTAACTATTCCCTAATATTTATAAATCATTACTGTACATTAGTTTATCAGTAAGTAAACTCTATTAATTAGTTTTTAGAAAATATATTTATAGGTATATGGTATACAATAGTTTTCCAGATATTCACCATTGTGTAATAGGTGTCACGAGCCGTGGCAGTTCCCCTGGCCACTGCGACTCTCTGCTCCAGGTTATCGGTGTTCCGGACGTCTCCATGATGACTGAGACGTCACTTCTGCCTTACGCGTCCCGGTTGCCTGGGCAACAGCCAGGACGTTACCTCCTCCCTGCCGCCACTCCTTGCCAGCTGTCAAACAGCTGGACGCATGTGCAGGTCTTGTAAAATGATTACAGCCTCCTAAGGCTGTTTGGGGGAATTAATTACAGCCTCCTGTGCTGATTAATATAGGGTGTTACCCTGCATCCTCATTGGGTAATATGACTATGTAAGGTAGGGAGGGCTTAACTGGCCTCCCTGACGGTTATAGCGTCTCAGTTCCTGATTAGCTAACCTGCTCCGTCTGTTACTCTGATTCCTGGATTGATTACAATGTATGACTCTTTGGCTTTGTTTCCTTGACTTTGATTCCTTGCTTGTTGCCCTGATCACTGCTTCGTTCCTGGACTTCCCTGGTTTGCTACCAGCCCTGACATCTTGCCTGTTCCGGACCACGATACCTGCTTTGGATTTAGACCTCGGCTTTGTTTGTCATCACCCGCTACTCTATGCTGCGGTACATTCATAAACTTGTACTACTCTTGTAATTGTACTAAGACCTGGGGGCATCCGAGTACCTGTGAGCATAATAAGCTCTAAGGAAAGGTGGCTGCTATAGGTGAAGACCTCTCCATCTTGTTCTACAAGTTCATTATAGGAACAGTTAGCCTTAACAATAGGATCATGCATTTTTGTATTTTTTTTATTTATTTATTTTATTTTTATTTTATTTTTATTTTTACCTTTACTTTATTTTTATTTTTATTTCTATTTTTATTTGGATTGCAATTTTTTCTGAAATTTACATATTTTTTTCTGTACTTCTGTACTCCATTTCTTATTATCATTCATTTCTTACTCCTTGGTCTGGAATTTACTGCATTATATTGCAATATGTATCATATGAATTGTCAATTACATATTAGATCTTGATGAACACTATATCTATATGTGAGAACCCAATCATGGACAGGATCGTCAGGTCTGTTTAACAGTTATGGGACATTCTACCAACAATGGTCCAATCAGAGAAATAAAGGATACATAAATAGGAGACGCCTTCTTACCCACACCCATTAACATTCCACTTGAGAAAGTCTCCAGTTGGAGACGAAACTAGTTGGAGCACACCTCCGGAAATGACGTCACAGGAACAGGAACCGGCTTATGGCGCATGCGTTACTAGGTGGAATGCATGTCAAGTTAAGCTATCAGAACTTCACCCGGGTACCCGACAATTATTACAATCATCTCACACAGCAAGTATTGACTCTCTTCTAGACCTAGATGGTCATACACCTCTGCTTAACGTCATTGCAGTTTATGCAGTTGGAGTTGTGTAACCGCGGTTTACTCAAATTCATTAATAGGGCAGTGATTTAAAGGACATTTTTTTCAGCCCAACTTGCATGTTTTGTCACATGCATTTTTATTGGTACCTGGATTATTTTTCCCACAGTTCTTACATCATATGCTGTATTGGCTTATATTTGTTTTGACAGTTTACTGTGTTAACTAATTTTATATTGCGGTTTATGGTGAATTATGTTGAGACAAATCTATTAAATTATTATTTTATTACTATTATCCACTGTGTCACCTACGCATATACATTTGGCCATCGTACCGCTCCATTGATTGGGATATAACATTACATTCAAGTTTGATTATTCTGTCAGTATTGTTTATTGTGCATGTTTCATCTGATATGAGCACAGGAATTTATTTATTTTTGTTATCACATGTTTTTGCCAAGGGGGGATCCCTTGAATAATACCAGCAACTCTATCTGATTTGGGTGATCTTTAGAATTTAGAGTGTAGTGTTTTTTCCATTTTTGTATGATGTTTTTATTGTGTGGCGATTATGAGGATGTTCTCTGTGGTCATCTAGGGTCACTAGAATGCTAAACTAGTCAGGTGGGGCTGATAGAGGTTTGTATTTGATTATAGCTCTTTGACAACCATTTTCATATATTTTATTGCCTACATATGCCTGTGCTATGAGGAAGTTTTATCTGTGTATCCATGGGATAGTTTTATCTTTATCTAATATTGTGTTTGGCCTAAAGAGCCTAATAATTCAGGGTTTGTTAACATTTTGTATTATAATGCAATTGCTGCATAGTTTCAAAACAGGACCCCAGCGTTCCAGAAACCAGCTAGAAGGCAAGAGAGAAGGAAAGCGATAAGAGCAAGAACTGGTAAGAGAGAATGCACAATCTGTCTAAATTTTGTATGCTGGTGAATACACCTGAATATTCATATTCAGGAGTATTCCTATACGCTTATAATGGGGAGAAGGGGGGGGCGCTACGGCTGTAATAGCCTAGGGCGGCCGGAACTCTTAATCGGGCCCTGGGACTAAGGCAAAAGACAAGACGGAGACTCATATAATAATATAACAATGTGTACTGCTGTAAGTGCTTTCATTTATATTCAGTTTTCTATTAAATTAATCAAAATTGATTGATTCACTAGCGAAGATACAGACATTGGCAAATGTATTAGCCCAAGTACTGCTGTGGTTAGCTCAAACTAATTGTATAGGAAGTCACATCACTTTCACACTCAGGCCTGCAAAAATCCTCCTGAGATACAATTTATTTTATGTACTTTTCCGTGTTTTCTGGCTACTATAACATAAATTGCATACTGAGTATGGGAAAGTTTCAATAGGAAAGTAATTGGATTTTCTATATAGCTGCAGTGATTTAGGAAACGCAGAAAAATGTGAGCAGGACAAGCTAATAGATTCTAACTCTACCAACAACTCTAATGGGGAGGATTTGTATTCCCTCCACACCATCTCCACTCCATCATTAAGCCAGTTTTTCCCCTACTCGTCTGTTATTCATTAACTCTTTTGTGTTTAAATTGTTACATATATTAGCATTTTTAAAATATTTAACTTATTGTGACCTTAATTTTTAAAGTTGCTGCTATGTGAACATGCATCATTTAACATGATTATATATTCCAGACCAATAAATGTCTGTATCATTTTGAGGTTCAAGCAGCCTTAGAAGAGAAAGGTATGGGTTTGATCAATACCAAAAATGCAGAAATAACATGGTACACTTCAATAATGAATACTAGCATTACATAGAATGCTATAAGGAATGGAAAAACAATGAGTGTTGCAGGATAATTATCCATCTGTCAGATGTAAAAAGATGAGTCCATGAATAAAGAAGACCTATATGATATGCATTCAAATATGAAAAATATATTTCTTTGCATCCCTTCCCAAAAGTTTCACCATAATATTACATGTATGTATGCACCATGAATTACTCCCTATTATGTTTTATATTCATGTATTCCTACAATGGTGGTCAACACATAAGGGCTCGTTCATTGGCATTTAATTTAGGTGCAAAATTTGAACTTAACCATAGTAACCAATCAGCAGTTACATTTTAGTTTTCTAGTGCAATTAGTGTCAATGAAAGCAAATATCTGATTGGTTGCTATGCTGTATTGTAAATTTAAGTATACCCTACAAGCTTTTGCATCAAGGTAATATCATAGAAGTTATTACACCAAATGTAACTTTCCCGATGAAAAGATCAGGCTTGTCAATTATGGTTTCCGTTGCTAAAAATCTGAAATGCGTATTTGTTTCCCTGAAAGATGTAGGCAATGTATATATCCATTAAAATAACATAAAAAAAGACATCAAACAGCATTTTTTTGACATTTTCTTTTTTTAGATTCGTTCAGAAAATATAAAGTCAATAAAAAAAGAGTCTCAGACACTTAAATTTGTGAAGTTGTTCAATATCCAGATTAGGAAGATACCACACAATCACAATAAAATGCAATTTCCTGCTGCTGGAGAACATATCTAGATTTTCATTGCATGATAAGCTTTTGAGAGCCCTAGGAAACTGATAGTTTCATGTTGAATAATGCAGAAAGCCAAATTCCTCCTCTTATAAGTATTATTCCTCTTAGAATTCCCTTTTATACTGCAGACAATAGTCAAAGTGAAATTGAAGGTAGAGAAGAAATCTTTCCAAATTCAATAACTCTTATTATTTAATCAGACTATAGGAGGATAGCATATTTTGAATCTTACATTTTCTCATGACACTAAAAATGTTATAGCTTAAGACAGGGTTGTCCACATGCGGCCCAGCCTGCCTGTAAATGTGGCCCAACGATTGTGGCAAGGGGGCAGCGCTGTTAATGAAAAAAAATATCCTGCAAAAAAAATAAAAATACTTACCTTGCGGTCACGTCAGCTGGCGCTTCGGCTCCCTCCCTGGTCTCCTCCTCCGTGTGGCGCTCGCAGTGAATGTCAGGGGTGACGTCATCACACCCGACATCCACTGCATAGCACAGCACAGAGGAGTCACCCGCGCGAACTATCAGCAGCAGTGAAAGATTATCCAGTATCTTATTGTTGTTACTCTGAATTTGGACTTTCTGCACCATGCAATTATGAACTAGCTGTGTTCTCTGTATGTATCTAATATAAATATTAAGAGATGATTGTATTTTTAATATTTTAAACCATTTTAAATGTGCAGTGCTGAGTAGGGTGAAATTATCACCCACTGTTACCCTCATCGGTGGCTGCTCCATGAGCCATTTTTCCCGCCACCCTATCTTTAAATCTCTGTAGATTTCTATTAGTCCTCCTGATGCTAGATATATCGGTGACCATTTCAAACTGGTCAATAAAAAAAATGATTCATGGGTGCAGAAAGAGAGGAAAAAAGTTTTTGGCATTTAATTCCCCGAACCCCACTAAGGGGCAGATGCAGGTGTTAAATTGCAGCTGGTAATGGGACTACTGCTTTAATCATGATTCTGCAACAGGTTTCCTAACTCTTATTAACTTTATTCCCAAGTAAGTTTAATATGTTAACTATGTTTTCTATGTTTTTTTGAATGATCAGCTATCGCTAGTGTTAGTGTATTTTATGTGCGCCCCAAACCAACTCGTCGTCTTCCAATGTGGCCCAGGGAAGCTAAAAGGTTGGACATCCCTGGCTTAAGATATGAATTATCTGAGCTGAAAAAAATGTGCATATAAGAAAGCTACATTAAGCAAACATTTCAACAGGTAAAAGAGGCGTGGTTATGGTATGTTGGATAGTGTCCCGCTTCCCAAGGGTGCAAGCCCTGAACTTCTCTGCAGTGCTAGGCCATTCAGTCCCCTGCCCTAAAAACACCCTTGAATTGCTGCAGGTTCCAGGTGCAGCTGCTGATATACCTCCCAACCTCTCGAGAGCAAACTTCAAATTGGGACTGTCCTGCTAAAATCGGGACAGTTGGTAGGTAGGCAGTAAGTAGTATACCATCACTGTGTGGCACAAAAACAACAACATATAGAAAATCCTTACAGCGCTATAATGTCATTTTCAATATAAATTTTAAGAATATCTCATTACAATTATTTAACTTTCCCCTTTCCTTTAGGATGTTAGCTCTCATGAGCAGGGCCCTCTTTCCTTGTGTGCTCCTTCTACTATTCCATCACCCTTTGTACCTCTTGGCCTGCTTCCCTAGCCTCGGCCTTCTTCTCGCTGATTTCTACCTTCCCTTTCACTACCTGTCCCAGAAATAATCTGATTTGCTTTACCCTGTCACCTGTGTTTGTATATATTTTTGTATTATGTTGTGTCTTGGTTCTCTGTTTTCTGTATATGTAATGTACGGTGCTGCGGACCCTTTGTGGCGCCTTATAAGTCAAAGATAATAATAATAATAATAACTTAGAAATTGGATTTGGGTGGTAAAATCAACATATATTTACAGGTTTTTCCAGACAAGTTGTTTGTTAGCTTGAAGCATAATTGTGATCAACTAAGGGACAAAAAAAAGATTTCTAAAAGGGGGTTTCCAATGCTTTATTTTGGAACAAAGTAAAAGGAAACTTGTTTCAATAAGCCTGCAACAAACACTTTTTTGTACTCAAATTGTTTTACTGTAGATAAAAAGTATGGTTGAGCCACAAAGTGTTGCTTATTCACATACTGTAAGATATTATCTAATTTGCAAGTTTGAAACTAAGAGGATATGTATATTTTAAAACATTTCCTGTGAACTTCTAGTGGTCAATCATGTATTAAATGCTTTGAAAGTCAATAAAACCAAGTTCCATTCTACACTTATGGAGTAGCCATATTATTGCCCACTTGCCCACACTTGCATGCAGTCTTCCATATATACAGTATAACAGCAATTATTAAAAAAAATACTGAATCAGTAGTGTAGTTTAGTGCTATAGAACATTGCAGGTTTGTACAAACTGTACCATTTCCATTACTGAGAAGCTTTGCAGCATTTTGAAATAAAGTTTTATTCAGAAACATTAAAACATTCAAACAAATATGAAATATTTGTCTCTCATGATTTTAGCTGCAAAATTAATTTTAAAGAAGACTTATCCATTCAATGTCAACAAAATAGAAAAAATGTTAATTAACCAGAATGCAACAAGATTATAAATAAACAGTATACCATAAATGAACTTTGAACTAACTAATACTAATACAAGGATAATTCTGTGCAAATTAATCCAATGAGTATTAATGACAAAATTACTGCAAATATATAATAACCACAACAATGTGCTGAGGCACTAAAGAGAAAAAAAATGAAAGTCTTATTTACTGAAACATATAAAGTGCTAGTGCATATACATATGTTAACCACAGATTAACCCTCAGTTTATGAATAGCAATAAACTTGTAATCTGAGATAGCTCTATTACAAATAGTAATACAAGGCAAGATATTCAATACACTAAAGTTCCTGGTTGTTAAAACCATAGTTAAATTTAGTTTTCCAGTATTTATACTCTTTATTTCCTTTTTTAAAATGATATTACAATTTCTATACTCATTCATACAATACTATCATTATTGACCTACTACGCGCACATGCTCCTATTGTATCTGTGCGCAACAGAACTTTTTTGTAAAATCCAATCAGTTTAATTAGCAATTTTTTGGAGTATGTCTTTATACTGGATGATAATCAAATCATATTTAATAATGGGATTAAATGTTCTCAATCTGGCAGTAATGTGTAAGGTCCTAATTTTGTAAATATCTTTCTTTCTTCCACTAAAAACATTTTTCCTTTCTTTTTGCAATCAGATCTCCGAGGGTATTTGGGGAGAGGCTTTTCAGACATTGGAGAATTAAGGTCTTGCTTTTTTAAACTGATTCATTATTGCAATGTACTGTAGATCTACAGATGGAGCACATTTGTTTTAGATTTATGGAGCTACTTGGTTTTAGGTGCATGGTGCATGGAGATAGCTGAGGGTCATCTAAACACTATGCAATAAAAATACATGAGCACCAGATTTTTTAAAATTAAATAAATTAAATATCATGCATGTTTAGTGTTGGTCTCCATGTTTGTGTCTGTCTTTGAGAATAGCTATGATGTGCTTTAAAGACCACAATAATGTTCAATAATCCATTACATCATAATGTAATATGACAGTCTTTAAAAATGTATTGGTTGTGCTGCTATATTTTGGTTTACTTTATACAATATATGTGGTATTTTTTGACATGTTCATATGCATGGGTACTGTATATTAGATGTCTGTCCCATGTCTGCTGGCTATAATGTTAATCATACTTACCTACTTTTGAAGGCAGCTGTCCGTAGGGGGTCCATTGAAGGGGCGTGGTCACTCATGGTGTACCTGAAACGTACCAGCTGGTAGAAGACACCACTGAAGTCTGTGATTATACATATATTTCCTATCAGAATTGGTAAATTGAGGGATGCCGCACTTACAGCAACCAGGATTGAAAGATAACCCACCACGTCTGACAAAGATAACTAACTACGTATGACTCTGCACAGATTTCCCATACTCCTTCACAGTCTGCAACATCTAATATACAGATGCAGGGACAATCCCCATGACTTCAACAAGTTCTACATGCAATTACAACCTCTGAAAATGAGTCATGGAAGTCCAGTCTGACTTCTCTTTAATTTGTCATGATCTCCAGAATATGAAGAAGAGGGTGAGGGAGGTGGAACTCAGAAAATCAACCTTGGAAGATGCCATTGCTCCACTGAAAGGAGATATCACTAACCTCACTATGTAAATGAATATATGTAAACAAAAAAAATTTAATTCCTTGAGGGCAGGCTGAAACGTAGCAACCTGAGGTTTGTTGGACTTCCAGAATGAGTAGAAGGTTCTAATCCCGAGACCTTTTTAGAAACCTGACTGATAAAGGAGTTTGGCTGAGAGAACTATTCTCCTTGCCTTGCAGTGGAAAGGACTCACCGCCTTCTCTCACAGCCATCCCCACCAGCTGGGGTCCCTGTCCAACAAGGTTACAAAATTTGTCAAGTATGTAAGCTTTGTGTTCCTGCATCTTGCTGTAGAGGTTCAAAAGAGACTACATGGTTCTCTCAAGTAAAGAATGAACTCCGGAAGTTACAGCTATGTTGTTCCCAGCAAGACTTTGGGTGGTGGTTTATAGGAGATATTACTTATTTACTGTTCCTCAGGAGGCTATGGCCTGGCTTGAAAGATACCACCCAGCTGGGGCCCAAGAGAGCCAGTGATTAATCTATGTACTACGATATGGTCGTAGATATTTTTTATGGTGTGCTTTTTTTCTGTAATTGCTCGGACTGAAATAATTTGTCCCTGACCTTGGCTATATGTATGCATAGCATAAATGCAGGAGAGACTATGCTAAAAAGAGCTAACAGTTAACAACCTCCACTTTTCACCTGGTGCCCCCTTTTTTGTTAACAGTGGGCTTTTGTTAGTTATTTGCTAAGCTGTTCCACCAACTAGGTTAGGGAAAGGATGGTTTTGGTTTTAGGGCTATTAGATATAACATTGTTGTGGATGCATATACAAGGTGGCTGTTTGCCCGGGCCTGAAACTTGAGCTTAGGTTGGGATAGGTTAGGGTTAAAGATTCAGTGGTTCTGTATTATTATGGATAGGTTTTCACAAATGCTTTATGTTAATTGTATTTGTTTCTTCTAAAAATAAAATAGACCTACTTCATTAAGAAAAGTAAAACAAAAAAATATGAGTAACTTTGAACCTTGCCAAAACCATGTTGTATTGGAAGGGGAGGTAAATTTAAAATGTGAGGACAGATTTATAATTGCGGTAGAGCATTCCTAGATCAACTTTTAATGTTGGGGTAAAAATAAAGCTATCAAGTATTTGTATACTACATGAAAAAACAGCCAGTATTTTCCTTATGTGCAAAATAATAAACTCATTTCCACTCCTTGAATTGCAACATGGTTTTGCCAAGGTTCAAAGTTACTAATTTTTTTTGCATTCCTTCCCTTAATGTATCAGGCCCATGTGTTTTGATGTGGGTTCTTATGCTGCACATGGCTGCTCCTCCTGACAGGTTGACATTACTTTATTTGGAGCAAAGTTTGCTCCTTCTAATCTCCTGATAACTAGTCATTCTCTGGATTCATCATGGTCATGAGTGGTTCTACACGGGAGAGGCTCTGTTTGCTTGCCTGGAAAGTTAGGGGGTTAAATGACAAAGTTAAAAGGTCACTATTGATCCGACAAGTAAAAAAATATGACTCAGACATCATTTGTTTAGTAGAGACGCATCAGATGGGCAGTAGAGTCCTCTCTTTTAAGAAACTTTCCACCAATTCCAGAGGGGTGACTGTCCTGATTAAAAGATTATGTTTTAGATCAGTCTTAGATAGATATGTGTTTCTGAGGGAAAAAAACTAATATTAACCTTAGAAAATAATATTTGCATCTACAGATGGCACAAAACAAGGGGGGGCGGTGGTTATGTATTTGGATGCTGCTCATTCTCAGCAGAATGGGATTACTTGTAAGATGTTGTGGCATGCTTCTGGTTAGGAGATTGTTTTATCCACTGGGTCAGGTTGTTCTATTCGGCTCCGGCTGCCATGATTTGTACTAAAGGCCATACTACTACCCCGGGTGGTCTGAGTAGGGAAATTACACAGGGATGCCCCTTGTCACTGTCTTCATTCAGACTGGCTATTGATCCCACTGTCCTGCCTAATTTGCACATACCCACATGTCAGAAGTCTCCATGTAGGTGACTCCATGGATAACATAGCGTTGTATGCAGATTGCATGCTTTTGTTTTTGGCAGATTCTGATGGCTTAATGGATATCCTCCTTACCACTGTAGATACCTATGGGCATTTCTCAGATCTTAGGGTCAAGTGTAATGAATCCAGTACTTTTTACTTACGGCAGGTCATTCCAGATCCAATTACCTTCCTTCATATGCTGCAATGTATTCATAAATTTAAGTACGTGGGTATATTGGTGGTAGTCAGTTTCCCGATGACAGCAATAACAACAAGAATGACACCAACATAAAAATCCCGATGACCATCAGTGTGATAGGGAATAAATATCTACATACCATTATTTAGATGTACTGTACCTCCAGCACCAGTTATACCCGTCACCTGGAAATTGCGAATAGAGAAAACCCGGCGACTGCTAAGCTCTTCTTTTACAGTAGTCACAATGCGATTGCCGCTATTAAGGCGGCAATGGATGAACCAGATGCCTCTATAATGTATTCTAGCGCCGGGTCCACCAATTGCCACCTTAAAAGCAGCAATCGCACTGTGACCACTGTAAAAGAAGAGCTTAGCAGTTGTTGGATTTTCTCTAGTCACAATTTCCAGCTGATGGGTATAACTGGTAAGCTAAGCTGGATTATCTCAAGTCATTTGAACAGTTGAGGATTCTGAAAACAAATTCTTTTAGATGCCTACAATTGTGACATACTCTGTGGACGCAACTTAATGATATATCCCCTCAACTCATAAATTACCCTCTTGAGTTGGGCTCATGCATGGTCATCTTGGTCCTATACTCGGAGCTTCTTTCGCATGTATCACCTCATCCTTCAAAGCTGAATGGGCTGAAGACATTGACCTTACATCAGATGAAGATTAGACACTGATGCAAAAGAGCACAATGGAGGCTACTACATGTTTAAATTATCAGCAAATTCACTTTTATATTTTCATCGATTTTTTTTCTTGCCCCAACTAATTTGTTTAAAAGCGGCAGATATTGTGGCCTGATTAATCTTCAGATGTAAGTCCCTTTGTGTTGCATATCTTGCTCAGAAATGAACCTTATGCCAATAAATGCAATTGGATTCACTTCATGTCCGAATGCAAATGATGTTTCCACGTGGATGTGGCTGATTGAAATGCTGGGTATCTTATACATACATGTTTTTTAGCCATATCATTTGCCCCAGTTACAGGGCAGGAGTAAGTGCCGACTGACATTGAGGAGCTGTGTTGTTGACTCATCATCAGTGTGACTCTTAGAAAAGGGAAGTATTTCTCTGGCAGTAGCTTTAGTAGGAGAAGCTGAAGCAGGGAACGTGTCATATGCGACTTGGGCCTACAGATTGCTCGCAAAGAGCTGTTTGCATCTGTGAAGATTTCTATCATTTGGAAAGAAAGACAATACATATGACTTGAACCTAGGATGTAGCATGGATGTCAAAATGTAGTTATCAAATTTTAAGATGCAAACCCCAGTAGATTGAATAGAGGTATGACTTGACTCAGGCTGGCACTTTCAGAACTCACTTCATTTGTTATCATTTCAAATGGCTTCAGTAGCTTGCATAAAACACTAAGGATTCGCCAAAGTGCTCGCTTTAGGCAACATGCACCCCTCTCCCTATCTCATGGTTTGCTGTGTAGGTGTTGATGGCTTGTTGCTGTTCCTTTAGACGTTGAAGCATATAAAGTGTGGAATTCCACCTTGTTACTACCGCTTGCTTCAGTTGGTAGCAGGACAGATTTTGTTATCATTTGTTACTTTTGTGCATTTGGTTAACACATGCTATTGTACGGTGGTAATCATTTTCACGATTACCACCATTCCGACACCAAGGAGTCCTACACTTAAATTCCGAATCTGTGAAAAAATTATTTAAATATAAGCAGACTTACCTCCATACCGACACTGTAGATCTCCGATCGCAGCAGGATGCTGACCGCAAGTGATTCAGACTACTCAGGTGTCCGTCACTAGACTTTGACGTCATTGCGACTTCTATCGCTTTTAATTTAAAGCGGCAAAGTCGGGTTAAGTGTTTAAACACTTAACCTGCGGGGTCCTGATATTGCTGCTTTAAATTAAAAGATTAAAATAGAGATCGCAATGACGTCAAAGTCTAGTGACAAACACCTGACTAGTCGGAATCACTTGCGGTCAAAATCCTGCTGCAATCGGAGATTTACAGCGTCAGTATGGAGGTAAGTCTGCTTATATTTAAATAATTTTTTCACAGATGCGGAGTTTAAGTGTAGGACTCCTCGGTGTCGGAATTTTCCACGCCGTAAAAACGTACCCAACCCCTATTGTATGCCTTGTGTATTTATGATAATAGTGAAGTTATTAATAAAATCAGACAGGTTATTCTTAAATGTTGCCAGATGGGTTATTAGTAATTGAGAGATAGGAAAGGAAGAGACATCTGGGTTAAATGGTTAGCATACACATGTATAATGTTGTTGAGCTTATCATGTGTAGACAACAATGTCAGTGTTCCACCAGTAAGGATTAGACTCATGGGCACCCTCTCCTCAGAGAATCAATGGCCCCCAACCACCATTGTGGAGGACACCTAGGGAATAGGTATTATCACCTGTCCATCTATCATAGTCTGACTACTGCCGCCAGTCCACCCCCTTTAGCCCCACCACAGTGAGAATATTGAGGGTCATATAACCTGTGATTTTGAATTTGGAAGTGTGTGTGGCTTAGTGAATATGAACTTCGCTTCCGTCCGAGGAATAGGCTGTGACCGTGATTTGATAGAACTCCATGGCTTTGCATATCTGCCAAAAGCAGAATGGCATTGCGCTGGGCCTACCTCACTATAAAGGGGTAACTATCAGACTGAATGGGTGGGGTACCTTTTTCCGATGGGCTAATCCCAGACAAGAGTTACCACGGCAACTTTGACTGACGTTCAACTAATGAGATCAGTGAATATCCCAACATACGAAAATGATGTCAGTCTTTTAAACGACTCTGTTATTGCTCCTCTTAAGGGGGTAATGGAAGCAGTCGGCGCCATTACAACGTGAAAGGGTTTCTCAAATATATAACATCTGCCGGCTGCTTCCATTACCTCGTTAAGAAGAGCAATAAGGTTTAGGCCATCAGGGAAATGAGTACCACCGGACTGAATAGTGGGATCCTTGGACGATTCATCGGAAGACCCTACTAATACGTGTTTATCTCTGTGTGAATTTTAGCATCAGCCTGGTCAATTGTATATCCAGATAACCTGTATTGTCTTTACTCAACAGAGTTAAGTTTAGATGATTTCTGAGAATCAATTTCAGTCCTCATTGCTGTGCTTCATGATGATTTTTATATGTCCTTTTTTTACCACGTATATAGTGGTTAGACTAGTTTGGGTCTATTTTATTCATATGTAATCCATTTTCCTTTCTGTTTGCAA
Organism: Mixophyes fleayi; assembly: GCF_038048845.1. Classification (NCBI taxonomy): domain Eukaryota; kingdom Metazoa; phylum Chordata; class Amphibia; order Anura; family Limnodynastidae; genus Mixophyes; species Mixophyes fleayi. Next base: position 142,827,791 of record NC_134402.1, read on the forward strand.
TAGATATAGCTAACATTGTCAACACCATGTATTTTCTCCTGTCAAAGGTACAAGCAGAGTCCTTAAAGATGGCAAGTTCATTCTACTCTGTTATGTACCCATACATGGCATCGATACAACTATTTAATCTGAGCTGCAAGCTGTTGGGTTTATGTCTAACTTGGTCATACAAATTTTCTTGCAGGATTGGTAATATCTGAATGAACAGCAATAACCTACAGGGTACAATTGGCTCATTTAGACAATAACTGTACACACAGTGAACTACAGGGGTTGTCTAATTTCTAAGTGATCCTGATCAACCTATAAAATATCTGAAACTGATTGTTGTCTTTATGGTCTCATATACACTACACTATTTGGCCAGTTAGGTCTAAACAGCCTAGTTTTCCAGAAGAACATGTATGGATACCATATCTTTCAACTAACCAATGACCATTTTTGGCTCATAAATTCCTTGTTGATAGGAGCCTACAGTTTCATTAAAGGGACAGGAAATGGTGTTCTCACCTGGGCATAATTGTATATTAAAATTCAGAAAAGTATTGATGATAATGATTACTTTCATAGTTACTGGCATTAAATGGTCTATCAACACATGCAGAAAGTAATATTGTGGGTTCAAATAAACTACTGTAGGATGCACAGACATTAATGTGTAATGACATACATTTAGGTACATTAGATTATTTAGATAATTAAAGGTAATTTTGTGCAAGTGTACATAAAGCAAAGAAAGAATGAAAATAAAATCCTTTTTTGAAAACATTATATTGTAGTGTGTTGTGCGAAAATTATCTCTTTGCTTTAATGTTCTAATTATTATAAATATACTAACTCTCATCCTTTTTATGACACATTGGCTTTCTGTATGTTGAATGATTAAGGGTTATGTGAATGTGTGACGCACTCTATCATATGTTGAGTGTAATGGATATATTTTTTTCCTTTACTCTATCAACCACTACGCTCTAAACATCTCTACTAAATATATGGGAATGAAAAATATGAGGGTCTCATTTAGATTAAATCCATCTGGAAGTGCAATTTTCCAACTTGCTCCACCTTAGCAAAACCACATTGACTCTGAGAGACACAGATAGGAAGGTGTTTGAATTTTTGTTCATTGTGCATGATATATTATGGATTTTTAATGATTTTTTCTATCTAAATGACTATCTGACATCCATGAGACAGGACACCCAGGAACAACTCATATAGAAAAATAGTGTGGAAAAATAGGAATATATTATTTATGAAAAAATCAACATTTCATTCTTTATCATCATCAGCTATTTATATAGCGCCACTAATTCCGCAGTGCTGTACACAGAACTCATTCACAGCAGTCCCTGCCCCATTGGAGCTTGCAGTCTAAATTCCCTAACATAAATAGACAGACAGACAGAGACGGAGAGAGAGACTAGGGTCAATTTTGATACCAACCAATTAACCTACTAGTATGGTTTCTTTGGAGTGTGGGAGGAAACCGGAACACCCGGAGGAAACCCACGCAAACACAGGTTGAACATACAAACTCCACACAGATAAGGCCCTGGTCAGGAATCAAACTCATGATCCCAGTGCTGTAAGGCAGAAGTGCTAACCATAAGGCTACTGTGCTGCCTATGCCTTATTATCATGCCTTATTATACCAATAACAACCACAGGACAGAAAATATATGCAAACTGAAGCCCCATCAGGCAGATTAAGTGATAATATAACTGAACAATGGTACCAGTAGAATCAATATTTTTATAAAGAAAATAGATCCATGAACAACATTAAAAATGTATCAAATGTGAACATTCCCTTTAAATACTATATCAGCCATACACTTGGTTGCCTCTAGTGGACCTAATGATCACAAAACAAAGTAGACTTTGTTAAGTGAAAAGATTTGAAAACAACGGCCGATTTTTTTTTTTCCAAAATGAAAAGAAAGAAAATGGGACATATTTTAATTGTTGCATTAGCTTTAAAGAAACATAAATTATACAGTATGCAAGCCTCACATCACCAAGACCAATGTCAAGCGTCCGACGGAGTGGTGTAAAGCACACAGACACTGGACAGTTGAAATGTATTCTGTGGAGTAAAAAATCACGCTTCTCTGTTTGGCAGTCAGATGGGCGAGCATACCAAGTCATTTTGGACAATGCTATGCTTCCAACTTTGTGGCAACAGTTTGGGGAAGGCACTTTTCTATTCCAACATGATTGTGCCCCAGTGCACAAAGTAAGGACTACAAAGAAATAGTTTGATGAGTTCGATGTGGAAAAACTTGACAGGCCTACACAGAACCTTGACTTTAACTCAATCGAATACCTTTGAGATGAACTGAAATGAAAATTGCGAGCCAGTCATTGTCGTCCAACATCAGTGCCTGACCACATAAATGTTCTACAGAATGAATGGACACAAATTCCCATAGAAATACTCCAACATCTTGTGGATAGGCTCCCAAGAAGAGTGGAAGCCGTTATCGCTGCAGAAGAGGGACCAACTACAATATCATTACAGTCCCTGTGGTGCAATGGTCAAGCGTCCGAAAACTTTTGTCCATATAGTGTATTTACTAGCAAATTTTTCCGTTAAGCCTTTTAGAAAGGTCTGGATTAGTTAATGAAAATAACCTCGAGTGTTAAATTGCATCTGGTAAACTGCTGTAACTGAATGGTAGCAGGTTTGGGAAGAACACACTGTTTGGTAATCAGTTTCCCAGAGTGCTAGGTGGATATATTTCTCTTGGCATCATCTCAGCAGTTTATAACGAATAAACACATATTATTCAATCTTTGGATTAATTAAATTCACCATGAATGTGTGGCGGATGAAGGAGCAACAATAGGCCATCTGTCTCAATATTTCTCTATTTACAGTGTGCTCCAAGCATTGTGGGAAAATTAGAACTTTGTAATTCATGTGCCTTTACCTTGCATTGCATGTTTTAGTATCCTTTCCATGAATACAGGCAGAAACATTTTTATGATAAACAATGAGTATTTTAACAAGTAATAACTGAATACTGCTTGCATCTCATCACTCCATTATACAGGCTATTGTATCCAACATGGCTTTATAATTGCTCTACCTGTAAACACTAGTAATTAAAGAATATACATGGTCTATTATGATGTCACCAATGGGCTCAAGGGCAACAGGCTTCCTTATAAGGTGTGTTTTTTAATTGCCTTGCCTCTTTGCTTTTAAATATATGAATGTATATGATGCTGAATATTATATTTCAAGACATGTGCTACTCTGCACTAATTGGCTATTCAAAATACAAACCTCCTTGTGAGAGCACACTTCAAATCCTAAGAACATACTAAATACAATAAGAAATCTCTACAAAATTGCAACACAAATTTAAAATTGAGTAGGTTCACAGTACAGAGTTTGATCAGTGACTTTAGTTCACTTCAGTCTCTTTGTTAACAACTTAATCAGTTGTTTCTGGAACAGACTCACAAATGATGTTGATAGGAACATTAATATATATGCTACATTGAATAAAATGCATGTTAATGGATAGCTGGAGTCCAAAAAATGTCTTTAAAAGTTAGCAAATTGCTATACTGCTGTGACTCTCTAAGCCATGTGACTTACTGATTAAAAAACTTCTGTCCTCTTCTTAGTACTCCTAATATCCTTCTAAAAGCAATGCATTCACACAGTCTATGTAGCAATTTAGTTTGTGATTAGATCTGATGTGTTCTTATAGCTTGCCTAGCTTGCCATAAGTTAACCTATTGTTTGGGCTGCATTAACTTGGAAATGTCATGTTAGCAAACACTAGGCTACACAATATACAACTTTGTTTATTTAATGCTGTAAATGTACAGATTTTCTTAGCTAATTTGATCATCATTAGCCAAAATTTTCCAACCATTGTATCATGTGTGTTCCTATAATGGATCAAATCTGCTTGGATACAAATCCAAATTGATCAGATAATCTGATTGGCTACAAGCATGTGTGAGGTCATTGACCAACCTGGTAGTGTAGAGGCTACCATTGCAACCCAGTCCCGGCGCACACTTCTCCATAGATCCCCCTTCTGTGCTTGAATCTCACTATGCCTGCAATGCAATCATGCCACAGCATTGCTGCATTGGTGCATTGAGGCATTACAGAGGGACTATCGATAAAGCATTCAGTATGGACAAGAGAAAGACAGTGAGGATGGTAGTCAGTCTGGAGAGGAGGCAATGAGGATTGCAATGTGACATGACAGGAGGCAATGAGGATGGCAGGGAGATATGTCAGGGAGAAACAAGGGTGGCAATGAAACATAGTAGGATGCAATGAGCATGACAATGAAACATGGCAGTTGGCAATGATGATGGTAGCAAGATAGCATGAAGGGTGCATAACATTATGAAAGAAAAAGTAGGGGGCTGGAGGTAGTGTAGAACTTAAGTGCTAGACATTCCCTTGTCGTTGAATGCTCACAACCTCTTCAATATCAAGATATTCAGAAGCTCTTGACACCTAAATGGAAAATGTGTGCTCTCATTTTGTAAGTGCAACGTAATGGCTTAAAAATCTGGCTGCTCATCAATCAGGACAAACAACTGGACTGCAATGTTTGTGGTCAGCTTGATAGTGTTTGGAACACTGCAGGCCTGTGGTTGTCTTTGTGTTCATACACATATTTTTCTCTGTAACTCTGTGGAATTCCTTCAACTGTATTGGCAAAGATAATTTAAAAATTGATTGTGTTCCTTTTTACAAAAAATCGCGGCTGTAGCTGTAATTTTTAGAGGACATACTAGGGTGAATGATTCAGAGATTTTATCTGATTGCCATTTACGGGTCAGAATGTTTTTAATATGTGAAGATAAATTTCCAAACTGTCAACTGTGGTTCTTGTTTTGTCTTCCTCTGGATGAACATAATTGGACTTTATGAAGGTTGAACATGATTGACCCGAGTCTTTTTTTTAACCTTACTATGAACTATACAACTGGTGAAAGAAGACCCCATCTTCATTAGACTTCTGTTTAGCTAAACCAGTTTGTCATGACTTTGTAATATGACCTGCACTGACCATTGCTTGGCTAGGTTTGCTCCCAGAACAGTGGCCTTTTGTAATTAACATATTTTAATTGCAATCACATTCTGTACTGGGACTGCCTATCTTTGTGGATCAACTGTAGGAACAGTCTGCCAGGCGCCGCCTTCGCACTGACATTAGATGCGAGAAACGACCGCCTGTGTTGCTCGATCTTCGCTATTCGGCTTCCTGTCAGCGGTCATTGACTCTGACCGTCAATAACCGCCCACCTCTCAGGGCCAACCTCTGGGGATAAATAGTAGCCTCTGGCACCATTAGGGTGCCAGAGTATTAGTTCTCACACCTGTTCCAACACTATGCCTGTTTGTCTAAACTTGCTTTGTGACCAAGCTTACCTCTTGACTTCCCTTTGGATTACGTTTTAGCACCTAATCACTAGTTCCGGCTCTCTGACTTCTGGCTTACCCTTTGACTCTTCTTTGGATCTTCCCTTATACCTTGCTTCTCGGCTGGTTCTGACCCAGATTGATTGACTATGCCCGTCCACTCAGTAACTACGCCAGTGTCTGTCTCGGAGAATCGCAACCTGTGCACCCTCTTGCAGCGAAGCCCAAATTCCCTTGCGGGCGTCCCTTATGAACACAGATGGTGCGTTAGTCTCTGCGCCTCCCTGCTCAGCAGTGCTAATGCCGGCTAGTAATTTCTTCGCAGACCATGACAGTATACTCTGGGCAAGAAGATGAGTGGTCAGGAAGAACCCTCCGCTTGAGATCTTCTGCTTCATCTTGCCCAGAGAGTGGACCAGCAAGAGTCTAATCAAGCTCAGCTTTTGCAGTGTCTCCAGGAGGAGGGATGATTCTATGCTTCAGAATTCTTCCCACTTCATTGAGAATTTCAGGAAAGTCTTCGTTGAGCCGGGCAGAATCTCTTACACTGCTTCGGGATTGTTTGGCCCTTTGTCAAGGATCCTTAACTACTGGCCAAGATGCAGCTCAGTTTTGGACTCTAGCCTCTGAGCTGCGCTGGAATAATGAAGCTTTCGTTGGCAAGGGCGTAATGGATGTATTAAAGATGATCTGGCCTCCTGTGATCTCCCATCCAGCCTGGACAAGTTAATCTCTCTGTCTCAAGGTGGATTTTCACCACAAGAAACGTAACCAGTACCCTTTCCTCCTCTGGCTCAGTTTTAACCTCCCGTATCAACTTCTCTGAGGAACCTATGCAACTAGTCAATTCTCGCCTCTCTCAAGAGGAACGTGACAGACGCATCAGAAATCACCTCTGTCTTTATTGTGGAGAATCTGGTCACCTTCTTTCTTCATGTTCCAACAGACTGGTAAACGCCCCATCCTAAGCGATGTTAGGAGGGTCGTCCTCGGATCTAGGTCCCTTACTTCCTACTCCGCAATAGATGTCGAATTTCTCTTGCCTGTACTTCTTTTCACCAGATGGTCCCTAGCAGTTGACAGCCTTCGTGGACACTAGATCCGCTGAAAACCTTATATCCGCCGAGTTGGCCCTTCAAGCTCCATCTCTCCATTCATCCTTTACCACAACCATTGGAGAGAAACTCCTTGGTGCTGGGTAAAATGTTAACAGGTATAGTGTATGGAGGAGTGGTAATGAAACTGGCAATGCCTGTCTAGAGCAAATTCTATTTGCAGTCAAAAAAAGCACATCATAAGAATACACCATATGTGTAATTATTGGTAAGAGAGATTAACCTTTTTCCAAAAAGTAAAATTTTTAGTCACAAAAGCTAAATCCTTGTATTAAACCCTATCTGATGTCTGAAGTATGGGCTTAATATGATTTGCCCATTTAGCTATGTGCATTTTGGTAGGCTAAATAATTATATATAGATGTTATAAATGTGAAGTATTCATAATTTGCTTCCTATACAAACTAAACAGGTGATGTGTCATTTGCCATCATATAGTATTCTGTAGGTGGAGATACCCAGCTAACATTACTATATGGGTATCAGAATAGGGGATAGGTGTCTTTGTTTGACATAACCAGTTGTTTAGTCATTTTCTAGGAAAGTTCCCAGATCAAAATCCAGGTTGTGTCCTTTGGGGTGGAGAGTGTGGAGATCATATATGCACCTTGCCTCTTCCCTGGATATTCTGCTGATGTAATCTCCTTCCCTCTATACCCATAAATTTGAGCGACGTGGTGCACTGAAAAATGTTCTGAGACACTGTGTGTATCTAGTTGTTTTTGATGTTTCTGATGTGTTCTGGAATTTTACCTGCAAACTTCGAATAGTTCGGCCCACATATTGGAGTCTACATGGGCACTCCAGCAAGTATATCACATGAGATTTTCTCTTTGATGTTATATTCTTTTTGGGTGACATGGGATTGGAATGTTTAGACCTGCTTAGTTGAGCCACAGTGTGTGGTTCTGCAGGCTAAACAGTGTTTACAATAAAATAATTCAGTTGTTTTTTTCTTTTAGCCATGTCTCTGTCGTGATTGTTTTTTCTTGCGGTATGCAATTTGATACTAATTTGTTTCTTAGAGTGGGTGCCTTTTTATAAACAAACGAAGGCTTGTCAGGTAGTATTTTAGACAGTTTGTCATCTTTCAGGACTATAGGCCAATGTTTCTGTATAATTGTAAATTGTCTAGAGTTACTGGTGTATTGCGTAATGATAGAGATTCTATCTTTTTCTATGGGCCTTACTCTGGGTTGAAACAGGGGGTCCCTTTCCCTATCTACTGTATCTAGGAAAGCTGAATTGACAATGTCGGCCAGTAGTTTCTATCAATGAACCTTGCCTTTAGTGCCGTTGCTTGTTCTTTGAAAACACTAAGGTCAGAACATTTTCTCCTTAGGCGCATGAACTGGCATTTGGGAATGTTCTATAGCCAGGCTTGATGGTGTCCGCTGGAAGCAGGGATAAAGGTGTTACACTCTACCTGCTTAATAAAGGTTTTTCTTTTTAAATTCCCTCTTTCTGTGTAAATTTCTAAATCAAGGAATTCCACCCTAGATTTATTTTTGTAGGCCGTAAAATGCAGGTGAAGATTGTTGTTATTGAGGTATGAAATGAATGCGCTAGGTGTTCATCCGGTCGTAGTCTCTTCGCCGATGCTGATAATTCCGACGCTGAGGACACCTATAAAAGAATACCGACTTCAGAAGAAAACGACAAGAATATACACAGATTTATCTGATCAGTGACTGTCCACATATCGGATCCTAGCAGAACACTAACAGGAGGTTCTTTCAAATGCACAGGTGTCCGCCAGTAGTGTCTGACGTCAGTGCGCCCTCAATTAATTTTTATTTAAAACGGCAATGTCAGGACCACGCAGGTTAACTGTTAAGAGAGGGCTCCCGAAATAGTCGCTTCTATTTAGAATGGTAATACCGCCTCCCTTATCTGCAGGTTTTATAACCAGTCTCTTATTTTCTTTAAGTTCCTTAAGTGCAGTAGCTCTTGTGAGGTTAGATAGTTTGGGTTTGGATTTGTGAGGGCTAATTTTATCCAAATCATCCTTCATCATTTTCTGGAAAGTAGCTTGGGTAAAAGGTTGACTGTTTTTTTAGATTAGTGTGTTTATATAGGGTTGGGTTGGGATTGGAGGAACAGGTTCCTTTCTTGTCTCACAGTAAGATTTTTGAGGGTGAGTTTGCGTATACATTTTTAAATATCTATATGCGTATTAAATTTATTGATAGTAGCAGTTGGGGCAAATTTTAAACCCTTGTTGAGCAATTTAGTTTGAGGTGCTGTAAGTACAGTGTTGCTGAGGTTGAAGATCCCTTTCACACTTATTTCCTTATTTTCGGTCTTACTATGAGCCCTTCTTCCTCCTCTTGTTCCTCTATGGAATTTGATCTCAGTTTTCTTTTCAGACCTATGGAGCTGTTGGTAAATAATTTGTAAATTTCTAGGACGGAGTCCGGAGAGAGAATAGTGCACAGGCATACTTCTAAAAAAATTGTTGGATTGTGGTGATTGGGTATTGTTGTATACCAAGAATTCTTGGGTACTGGAGAGATTCTCTAAAGGCAAGGGGATCTTACTAATCATCTTGATCAGAAAATGGGAGAGGTCGTGGCATCACATAATGCCTTGATAGACGCCCATGAAGCTATGAGCCAAGAGTTTGACTCTTTCAAAGATAAAATGGCAGATATTGAAGACCGGTCCCAATGCAATAATATAAAAATTAGAGGTTTCCCGGACTCTGTAACTGTCAGGTGCCGTCTCCGCGCTCTCCACAGGTGCCGCAGACGGACACCTTCTCTCTGCAATCCTCGTCCTGTTGCCTAGCAGCAGAACTCTATATCTACTCACCTGTCTGCAGCCAGCATGTCTTAACCGCCTAAACCTCCCTAACCCTAGCAGGAGGCACCTTAGAGTACTTAAAGCAGCCTCTGACACATGTCTAGTGCCAGAGTATTGGTTCTAACCAGCTCCGGCATTTAGTTTATATTCCTGTTCCTGACCTCCTGTGTATTTGACTCCTTGGCTTGTTTGACCTCTCTTCCGGATATCCCTTGTACTTCGCTGCCCGCACTGGTATTGACCTTTAGACCGTTCCTGACTACAGGTATTCCTCACTTAACGACCGAGTTCCGTTCCTACGACTAGGTCGTTAAGCGAATTGGTCGCTAAGTGAGTACAGTACTGTTATATGCACCTACATGTATTGTAATCATTTTTATTGATTCTGAATGAAGAAATAGACTAAAGAAAACTGTATTTTGTTAGTTTACTTTACATTACATAACACTGCATAACAGAAAATAAACATGTGTACAGTAAAGCTCTACAAACAGCAGCAATTATAACAATGAGGACCCAGGGAGAACCAGGTTGTAAGTCCGAGCGGTCATTAAATGGGTAGGTTGTTAAGTGAGGAATACCTGTACTCTTGCCTACTCTCCGTGGTACCTCGCTTCCTTGGTTTCGACTCGGCCTGTCTGACTACCCTCTAATCGCTGCACTGGTGACTTCCTGGGAGAACCGCGACCTGCACATCGCACGCAGCAAAGCCCAAACCTCCTTGCGGGGGTCCCTGGTGAACACCGGTGGTGTGTTAGACTCCGCGCCTCTCAGGTTAGTAGCACTAATACCAATCAGTGATATTTCTTGTGTAAAAGTGAGACAGAATACTCTGGCCATGAGCGGACCGGACGAACCTTCGGCCCGTGACTTATTAATTCACCTGGGTCAAAGAGTGGAGCGACAAGAATCCAACCAGGCCCAATTATTGCAATGCATTCAGGGAGTCATCTCCCATCTGGACTCCTTGCAAGCATCACCATCTACCACTTCCTCGGCCACCACTTCCTCTGCTGCATCAGATCCTACCATCCCCGCTAGGGGTACTACCGTCAGAGGCCTCCGTTTTCCTCCTCCCGAGAAATATGATGGCGATCCGCTGAAATGCCATCACGATTAAAAATCGCTACCCCCTTCCTTTAATCTCTGAGCTCTTTGACCATATTCGAGGGGCACGGATCTTTACTAAGTTGGAGCTCAGGGGAGCCTATAACCTAATCAGAATTCGCAGAGGAGACGAGTGGAAAACCGCATTTAATACCAGAGACGGTCACTATGAATACCTGGTGATGCCATTTTGGCTCAGTAATGCCCTAGCTGTCTTTCAGGACTTTGTGAACGAAATATTTAGGGATTTACTCTACCAATCAGTGGTTGTTTTTTTGGATGATATCCTAATCTTTTCACAAGACCTGTCTACTCATCTCATGCATGTCAAAGAGGTGTTTTCCCGTATACGTGCTAATCTCCTGTTCTGCAAGCTCGAGAAATGTCTATTCAATTGCTCTCAAGTACCCTTCCTAGGATATATTGTATCAGGCTCCGGTCTTCGGATGGATCCAAGCAAATTGGAGGCTATTCATAACTGGCCTCAACCTTCTGGGATCAAGGCTAACCAGCGCTTTATTGGTTTCATAAATTTATATCGCCAATTCATTAAGGGGTTTTCTACGTTAATTTCCCCTATTACTCTTCTCACTCGGAGAGGCGGCCAATCCAAGTCTTGGCCCCCAGATGCTGTACGAGCATTTCTAGCAATCAAGGAGGCCTTCTTGTCTGCACCCATCGTATCTCAACCCAATCAAAATAAGCCTTCATCCTCCATTGGGATTGGAGCAGTACTGTCCCAAAAGAATTCTGAAGGCTTTCCTGTTCCTTGTGGTTTTTTCTCCAAAAGATTTTCGGCCAGTGAAGCCAACTACGGGATTGGGGATAAGGAACTTCTCGCCATCAAGAGCGCCCTGGAGGAATGGCGTTATCTGTTGGAGGGGGCACGCTTTCCCATCACAGTGTATACTGATCATAAAAATCTCACCTACTTACAGTCTGCACAATGTCTGAACCCTCGACAGGCCCGTTGGTCACTATTTTTCAACAGATTCCAGCTGATACTAACGTTCCGGCCCGGTACCAAGAATTTGCGTGCTGACGCATTATCCCGATCTATTGATTTCTCTGATATCTCGTCATCCATGGTTGTCAAACCTATCCTCAACCCCTCTACAATTCTAGCCTTGACCAACTCCTCTTTCAAGACCCCTCCTCCTGGTCGTTCCTTTGTGCAAGAACATCTGCGCATTAAACTCTTGAGATGGGTCCACAAAGCTAAATTCGCTGGTCATGCTGGAGTTAAGAAGACAGTTGCTCTCCTATCCCGCTTATACTGGTGGCCCTCGTTATCTTCGGACGTCCAGAAATACATCCGCTCTTGCGAGGTCTGCGCCCAACACAAGACGCCTAGGAGATCCCCTGCTGGCCTTCTCCACCCACTGCCCATTCCAGATCTACCATGGCTCAGTATTAGCATGGGCTACATTACGGATCTTCCTGCCAGTTATGGCTTTAACACCATCTGGGTAGTGGTGGACCGCTTTTCTAAACTAGCCCACTTCGTTTCCCTCAAGGGACTTCCCTCTGCTTCCCAGTTGGCCCACCTGAGAGATCTTCCGCCTTAATGGCTGCCCGAGGGACATCATTTCTGATAGAGGAGTCCAATTTGTCTCCCGATTCTGGAGGTCCTTTTGCAAACAGCTGGGTATTAGTCTAGAATTCTCCTCTGGGTACCACCCGCAAACAAATGGGCAAACGGAATGGACCAATCAAGACCTGGAAGCATTTCCAAAGTGTTACTGTTCGAACCAACAATCTTCCTGGAGTGAACTTTTACCTTGGGCAGAGTTTACTCATAATAACCACCAACACGAGTCTACAGGTAACTCTCCCTTTTTTACCATCTACGGGAGACATCCTATTCTCCCCACCTTCTCCGATCTATCTGATTCCTCCGTACCTGCCGCACAAGACTTGGTCCGCAATTTCTCCCAAATCTGGTCCCAAGTTCGTTCCAGGTTACTACTGTCTTCAAATCGGTACAAACACTTTTCTGATCGTCACAGAAGAAACCTTCCAAGACTTCGGGTAGGAGATAAAGTATGGTTAGCTACCCGTAACCTTAGACTCAAGGTTCCCACTATGAAACTGGCTCCACGCTATATAGGGCCTTTTCCCATCTCCTCTGTGATTAATCCAGTCACTTACAGACTTCATCTACCAGCTTCCCTTCGGATTCATAATACATTCCATATTTCTCTGCTGAAACCACTCATTCTCAACGAATTTTCCAGTAAATCCTCTCCACCTCCTCCTGTCAAGACCATTCGTGGTGAATAATTTCTGGTAGAACGCATTCTGGAATCTCGTATCTCTAGAGGAAAACGTCAATTTCTCATCCATTGGAAGGGCTACGGCCCAGAGGAGAGATCTTGGGTCTATGAAGAGCATATTCATGCTCCACATCTGTTGGCAAGATTTCTGTGGGATTCCTGCACCACCCGTAAGAAAGAAGGAGAGGATACTGTCAGGTGCCATCTCCGCGCTCTCCACAGGCGCCGCAGATGGACACCTTCTCTCCACATTCCTCCTCCTGTTGCCTAGCAGCAGAACTCTATATCTACTCACCTGTCTGCAGCCAGCGTGTTTTAACCGCCTAAATCTCCCTAACCCTATCAGGAGGCACCTTAGAGTACTTAAAGCAGCCTCTGACACATGTCTAGTGCCAGAGTATTGGTTCTAACCAGCTCCGGCATTTAGTTTATATTCCTGTTCCTGACCTCCTGTGTATTTGATTCCTTGGCTTGTTTGACCTCTCTTCCGGATATCCCTTGTACTTCGCTGCCCGCACTGGTATTGACCTTTAGACCGTTCCTGACTACTCTTGCCTACTCTCCGTGGTACCTCGCTTCCTTGGTTTCGACTCGGCCTGTCTGACTACCCTCTAATCGCTGCACTGGTGACTTCCTGGGAGAACCACGACCTGCACATCGCACGCAGCAAAGCCCAAACCTCCCTGCGGGGGTCCCTGGTGAACACCGGTGGTGTGTTGGACTCTGCGCCTCTCAGGTTAGTAGCGCTAATACCAGTCAGTGATATTCCTTGTGTAAAAGTGTGACAGTAACCAACGCAGACCTACACTCTTATGTTTTCTCTTTCGTAAGCTACTCAGCAGCTTCAGATCAAGATCTCTTCATTGACAGGGTCCATCGTCTACCCAAACCAAGAGCGTTCACTAGATCATCATTGATATAGGCTCCACGCCCCCATATGGTACTCATTTTGACTCCTCCCTCCCAATGCGGCAAATGCGCTAACCCAATTTTGGGTTATATCAGGGGTTTTTCCCCTTTTTTTTCCTTTTTGCTATCTTTTTCTCTAGGCCCTGTCCCCCTCCTACACCAATAGCAGACACTATTTTCAGATCAGAAACCATGCACCAACTTACTTCTGAACCTTATAATAGTTTCTACCAATGTTCTCTCCTGAGGTTTCTCATATACATGTACCCCGTTTTGTGTGGTTAAGCTGCTTTCTCTAAATGTAAGGAGTTTTAATTCCCCAAATAAAAGGCACTTAGTGCTCAATACATTTCACAAGTAGAGAGCCAATATAGTAGCATTACAGGAAACCCATTTTTGTTCATGAGCACCCTCTCTCCTTAAAGACCAACATTACCCTATTTGTTACTCAACCAACGGCCCACTTAAACGCAATTGTGTCGCCATTTTATTCAGCCCTAAGGTCACATTCACGCTACATCAGAAACTGGAAGATAAACAGGAACGATATTTGATCTTAACTGGCCATTTGGAAAACAAGCCAGTTACCTTGGTCTCCCACTATGCCCCTAAATAACCTTCCTGAAAGCTCTGTTTAAAGAGTTACAGAAAATTTAATTTGGCAGTCTGATATTACTAGAAGACTTTAATTAAGTTTTAGATCCCAGACTAGATAAGACTTACCCTTCTGGTGCAAATATGCCCTCAGATTCTGGTGATCCCACCCTCTCATTCCGTAAGCTGTTGGCCGAGTATGACTTGTATGACGCCTGGCATGCGCTGACCCCTGGAAAGTAAGACTTTACCTACCACTCACATGTACATAATACCTATTCCAGAATCGACCTCATACTCACGGACAAATGGGCCCTCCAACGCTCTAAAACAATTTCAAATCTCCCAATTACTTAGTCAGACCACACTCCACTCCTATGATGTTGGCTCCCCTCTACTCAGTCCTGCCTGCCTAGAGCCTGGAGTTTGCCTGCCTATCTCCTCACTTCCATTGAAGGCAAGACTCCCCTCCAAGAAACACTAGACAATTACCTAGCCACTAATTCTATAGCTGATACATCAGTCTTCACACACTGGTGTGCCCATAAAGCAGTCCTTAGGGGAGCTGTGATAAAACTGGGTGCTAGACTCAAAAGAGTCAATGCCTTCATGCAGAGAGACCTAGGGCTAGATTTACTATCAGGCTTGAAGCCTCCATGCATCGCGGCGGTTTTCCGGCGGGTTTGCATTGCAAACAGCTGGATTTACTAATGGGCGCATTTGAGCTTCAATTTGAAGCCGCCGGCGATGTCATGGCGGGATGTAATGCTCAAAGCCGCCGGCGGCTTTGAATAGAACATGCCGCTTTTGCTTTAAATGACGGCGCTTTTGTGTGAAGGCAGTTTTTTTGAAAATTACACCTGTCTCCTGGCCTGTTACTATTGGCTATTTTCAAAGTCAGGAGATTTGACATCACAAGCCCTATATAAACCACTGGCCTGACACTTTTTTCTCTGATAGGGTTTTGAAGAGTTTTGTGAGAGGAGTTTGGAGGATAGTGCTTTGTGATAGTTGGTGAGAGTTGGAGTTTGGTGGATTGGTGCAGCGATATCTGATTGAAGTGTGAGTAGTCCTGTGGTATTTTTCTGTTTTGTAGATTTATTTTCTAATTTATTTTCTGTCTTGTACTTTTTGTATTTGACTTGTCCTTTGTCTGTGTTACTTGTGTGTGACTGTGTGGAGAGTGTGTCTGTAGGTAGTGTAGTTTGTTCTTTGTGTTTGTAAGTCCTTCAGTGTTTAGTGTTTTTCTGTCTTCTGTGTAAAAATGTCCAGAGATAGGAGGGGAGAACAGGCTGAGGAGAGGGAGATGGAGGTTGAGGGGTCAGAGGAGGGAGAGGGAGAGGTTGAGGAGACAGGACAGGGCAGGAAGACCAAGACAGGGAGGAATGTGCGTTTTCACATGATGAGAATTGTGTGTTGGTGCACAATATCCTTCCCTGCTACGAGGTCATCCTAGGCAACCTGACAGCCCGGACTCCTCTAAGGCGGCGTCACCAATTGTGGGGGCGTGTCTGTGATGCCGTGAACGTGGTGGGCCCACTGAAGCGGACAGTGGCGCACTGCCACAGGTGCTTCTCTGATATTAAGAGGAGGCTTAAAGAGAAGACGGCCCAGGAAAGGAGGTGTACAAGGCGCACGGGTGGTGGCCCCCCACTTCGTATGGAGTACAACACGTACGAGGAGGAGCTGCGCCAGATAATGCCGGCTGAAATTGTAGAGGGCATAAATGTGCAGGACACCGATTTGCCCTCTTTTGGCCAAGTAGTTGGTGAGTTATTTGTTTTTTTTACCCTAACAGTATTTTAGATGCTTTTTTCTTTTTTATTTGCTTTTTTCTTTTTAAACGTATTTTTTTTACTCTATTAGTTTGTAAAGCATTTGTTTTTTAAAAGTATTCTGTTTTTTTATTCGCAAACACATTTTTGAAATAAACAGTATATTTTTAAAATGTTTTTTGCTGCAAATACATTGTATGCTTTTTCTATTATATCCAGAATCGGCAGGACCGCAGTTCACTCCCAGTCCCAGACCTACACCTCCACCTTCAGCGAGAGATTCGGGCACAGACGAGCAAGCAGGTGCGTGATTTATGTTTAGGAGAGAAATAATGGAGTTATTTGAATTTCTGTGCAAATGTTACTGTCAATGTTTTTTTTTTTTATTGTTTGCAATGAGAACTTAGGGCTACATTTACTAAACTGCTATGTTGACTATAGCAACCCATCAGAATATACCTTTACTTTATTTATTGCATTCAACAAAATGACAGCTAAAATCTGATTGGTTGCTATAGGCAACATCTCCACTTTTTATAGCATACAGTTTAGTCAAAATAACCCAGCATGTACTACACAGAGGGAGTACTAAAATATATACATACATAGTCCAAATGATAATGGGTATTAAAAGGATAATAAGTGCATCCTTAAGCAGGTAGCATAGAACAAGAAATCAGGAATGCAAACATTGTGAAAGAATCTGTAGTTGCTAAAGAATATTCTTCCCTATCCAGTGTTCAGAATGCAATATACAAACATATTATATACTATATACTTACCGTCATTTTTCATACACAGGGCCGTCTTCATACCAGGCACCTCAGGCGGAGTCCCTGCAAATGTCCCCTGAGCCAGAGGATCAAACGACCATCACCCTGGAAACAGTGGATGCCCCTGTGTCTGGCCTCCAGGATGTTGCACCTGGCCCTGCTGAAGCCCCAGCACACCACCAACCTGCACCTGAAAGTATGGACCCAGCCAGAGAAATGGCGCTGTCTATTGGTGCATTCCAGCAGCAGCAAACATTTTTCATGGACAGCCAAACTCGCCACATGTCACAAATTGCGGCCCATTTGAGGCGGATACACCGCTCCAATAGTCAAATCCCTGCTGGAATCAACCGTCTGGCAAATGCTTTGGAACAAGCCAATGTGCAGCTGGCCCAAATGAGTGGGGCTGTGGGGGCCTTACATTCCACAGTACGTGAGGGGAATGCCAATGTGACCCGGCTGGCAGGGCAACTACATTCAGAAATTATAGCCCGTTTACCGGCCCCTATGTCTTCAGCCACCACCAGTACCGCTAGTACGCCTAGCACATCTGTACAGAGTACTCCTCCAAGGAGAGGTGCTCGCACCAGGGGTGGGCGAGGGAGGGGAGAGAGTGGCACCAAGCATTGCGATATGTCTGCAAAAAGGCGTCTCTAGTGCAATAATTATTATTGCTTAATGTTTTCAAAAGTTTGTGTAAGCATTATACGTTATTATTTATTGTGTTCTGCAATAAATGCAGTTAAATTTCTATGGTGTCAGTCTTTCTTTTCTGCTAATTAAACAAGAGTATACTGATGTTTTAAAAACTATGCACTAATTTCACTTAAACATTGACCTCTGACTGTCACATTCCAGGGATGTTCATATTTACCACATGAGGAGCAGACACTATCCTCTTTTTAAAGGTTCCAATTTACAAAACATTTTAAATAAAAAAAAAACATTGCACTCACATAAAACACATTTTTGAGCAATAAATGTTTATCATACTATGTACTTACACGTAAAGTAGTTTGTAATTAGACGGTCTCTAATCTCCCTTCCGCCCTCTGCGCTCTGCACATCACCAGATGTGACACAGACCCCTTCTTCTTCACTGTCTACTGCAATAATCGGTGGGGTAAGTTGATGTAATGCTAGATTATGTATCAAACAGCCAGCCAGGATAATATCAGACCCCTTTTCAGGTGCATACATAGCCACCCCACCAGATTATTCTAGTAACCTGAACCTAGTTTACCAAAGTACAAAGGTACGCTATAACATACCTTTACTAGTGGGTATGTGCCTCACTGAATTTGTGCTGTGCAGATGTGTGAGGATGCAGCAGAGGAGTCATCAGCCAGAAACCCATTCTTTATTGAGTACATTAGAATTGCTTTTACACTCTGTTAAGGGTTTTGTTGCAATATTAAAATAAAAAAAAAAATATGTGGAAATCAGTAAATAAATTGCATGGTGGGAAAATACAAGAGAAAAAGAAACCAAAACAACACTGCAATTACAAGACACTGGCCTTTTAACATATACAATCCCAAAGGAAAAAACTTTGTACATGAAATGGCCCTTTTCCTTCTGTTCTGAATGACCAAATACCTTAAACAGCACACTGTTTGAACAATCTTGCCGCTCACAAGCAGCGCTTTCATTTTGGTCTATTTCCGGCGGCTTTATAAACCCCCTAATAGTAAATCCGGCTGTTTGTATGTTGAACATTGTTGAAACCGTCATGGCGCTTAATACAGAGGCGGGTTTGGAAACATCATTTCTGGCCGTTTGTACGGCGGGTTTAGCCTTAGTAAATCCGGCGATGGATAAACCGCCGCCAAACCCGCCTGATAGTAAATCTAGCCCCTAGAGTCTGAAATTGTAGCTCTAGAAACCAGTAACAAAGAACGAACTGACCTAGCTTAGACACCAACTTCAGCAGCTTATCATCATCATCATCAACATTTATTTATATAGCGCCAGCAGATTCCATAGCTCTTTACAATTGGGAACAAACATTAATAAGACAATACTAGGTAATACATACAGACAGAGAGGTAAGAGAACCCTGCTCGCAAGCTTACAATCTATAGGACAATGGGAGTTTGAAACACAAGGCCATGTGCTACATCATATTGCACAATGGACCAGCTAGAATGCAAAGGTAAAAGTTTGAGTGGGCTGTGTGTGGGGCAATGTTGGTCAGAGGGTTGTTGTCTTGCGTTAGCTGTGTAGAGGATGGTAATAGGGTAATCTAGGGAATTAAGATGGTGGTTGAGGAATATCATAACCTTGTCTGAAGAGGTGGGTTTTCAGTGAATTTTTTAAGGTTTGAAGACTAGAGGAAAGTCTTACTGTGCGAGGGAGGGAGTTCCACAAAGTGGGTGCAGCCCGGAATAAATCCTGGACTGGAGAATGGGAGGATGTGATGAGAGTGGAAGAGAGACATAGATCTTGTGCAGAACGGAGGTGTTGAGTAGGGAGATATTTTGAGACAAGTGAGTAAATGTATGTCGGTGCAATGTTGTTGATGGCCTTATATGTTAGTAGAAGAATTTTATATTGGATTTGTTGAAATACAGGCAGCCAATGTAGAGACGGACAGAGTGGCTCAGCAGAGGAATAACGGTTTGCAAGGAAAATCAATCTAGCCGCTGCATGCAAAATAGATTGTAGGGGTTCAACTCTGACTTTGGGAAGACCAGTAAGGAGGGAATTGCAATAGTCGATGCAGGAGATGATGAGTGCATGAATTAATGTTTTTGCGGTGTCTTGTGTCAGATATGTGCGTATTCTGGAAATGTTCTTTTGGTGTATGTAACATGATTTAGATATAGAGTTGATGTGGGGAATAAACGACAGTGAGTCAAGGATTACACCTAGGCAACAAGCTTGCGGGGTGGGATTTATGGTTATGTTATCAACAGAAATAGAAATGTCAGGCAGGAAACTTCTGTTTTTGGGTGGGAATAATATTAATTTAGTTTTTGAAAGATTGAGTTTGAGTTGGCGAGACGACATCCAAGATGAAATAGCAGAAAGACAGTCAGTAATGCGAGACAACACAGATGGTGAAAGATCAGGAGAGGATAGATAGATTTGTGTATCATCCGCATTGAGATGATACTGAAATCCAAAAGGAGCTTATTAGTTTTCCAAGAGAAGTGGTGTAGATAGAGAATAGCAGAGGACCTAGGACTGAGCCTTGCGGTACTCCAACTGATAAAGGAAGCGGAGCAGAGGTGGATCCAGAGAAATTAACACTGAAAGAGTGATTAGATAGGTAGGATGAGAACCAGGATAGGACAGTGTCTTCAAGACCTAGGGATTGTAGCCTGCCTGGGTGCAGCTCCTCATGTCCTGCACCCAGGCAGCTCTCTGTATCATCTTCCTGATTTTGACATCTCCAGTTGGGTCCACGCAGGATTCTCATCCCTGGCGCACCTGTTGGCCCTGGGGGCTTCTGCTCTTTTTGCACAGCTGCAGGACACACATACCCTCCCATCTAAGGACTTTTATAAATACCTGTGGTTGAGGCATTGGACCGGGGACCTTCACCGACAAAACGGTCCACTTCACCCACCCCATCCCTTCTCTACACTAAATTGACCAAGGGTAACAATAAGGGTGGAATTACCTTCTGGTACCAAAACCTTTCTTCCCTATCTACCATCCCTAAACACACCTCCCAAATTAAGTGGGAAATTATATATGGCAATCTGTCTACTGTTTCTAAATGTACCGATCATGTAGAAATGTTATATGAATTGTTATACCGTGTTTCCCTTACCCCAGCCTGTCTCCCGAAGATTTAGTCTAACCATTCTAAATTATGTTGGTGCAACTGTGGAGCTGTGGGGCATCTCATTCATGTTTTCTGGTCATGCCCTATTATTCAGCCCCTGTGGCAAGAGGTGTTCGACCTTGCGCGGAGTTACCTCTGTATCCTTATCACTGACAGCACTAGCCACACTCCTTCATTTATACCCTGGACAATTACCCAAACACCACCGATATATTTGAGGTCATATCTTAGTAGCCACTAGGGCAACAATTGCGCAACTTTGGAAACAGCCATCTCCCCCTACCCTCCTTAAAGTCTTTGCGAAGATCCATTTTTGTTTTCAAATGGAGACATTAGATGCTCCCTATTCTATGGCACCATCCTTCCCAATCGTTAAGTGGATGTTGTGGCCAGAATTTACAACTGATGGCGCAGGTTCCAGATTAATCAGCCACCTAGAAACACATAACCCCCTAATCCCTATTCCCCAGATCTACCCCCAGTCCCGAGCTGAACCTTTAATAGTTAAAATACATAAAACATGTTAATATACAGATTTTATCTTAAAAATGTAAACTTTAGTCAAAAATAATAGCAAAATAATGTTGGATTTAATTAGGAAATGAATGATAGAGATTTTAGTTTTTGTAAATTTTGTTATTATTAATCTGCCACTTTTTAAATGAAATGCAAATATTATCATAATTGTATAATGTGCCTAAATAGCATACACGGACGGGCTACAACCGAAACATAAAGACTACTGTTATTTTGCAATAAAGATATGTTTTCCAATAATAACAAATCGTCGTTGCAGCTTTTGAATATTGAAGTCTTTGTCATTAAAACATTTTTACTGCATTGTAATCTGTTGTGGAACCACGCAATGCAGTTGTGGGACTTTTGTGATTAAACTCTCAGCGACCTTCAGAATGTATCTTTTCATCTGCCTATTACAAACTTAACATCTCACTGCCTTACAGATTTTATTATCATTTGTTATTCTTGTGAGGTTGGTGAACACATGCTATTGTATGCCTTGCATATTTATATGAAGTTATCAATAAAATCAGACAGGTTATTCTTACATATCTCCAGGTGAGTTATTAGTAATTTAGAGAATAAAAGACGTCTGGGTTAAAGGGTTATCATAAACAGGTATAATGTTATCAAGCTTATCATGCTTAGCCAATAATGTCATTGACATGTAACAAGGATTATACTCATGGGCACCCTCTCCACAGAGAATCAATGGTCCCCAACTAGAATGTGGGGGAGGACACCAAGGGAATAGGTATTATCACCTGTTCACCTATCATAACCTGACTACCACCCCCAGTCCACCCTTCTTTAGCTCAACCACCATGGGAATATTGAGGGGAATATACCCTGTGATTTGGAATTTGGAAGTGTGTGTGACTTGGTGACTAGGAACTGCACTTCCGACCCAGGTATAGGCTGTGACCGTGATTTGATAGATTTGTTACTTTGCATTAACCAAAAGCAGAAAGGCATTGTGCTGTGACTACCTCATTGTAGAGATGCAACTATCTGGCTGAGCAGCCAGGATTCTTGAAATGAGCAGCCAGGATTCTTGAAAAAGTCTTTGGAAGATCATTCGACTGCTACAGTAGCAGAAAGAAGTAATAATGCCACTGTATAGGTCATTGGTACGCCCTCATCTAGAATACTGTGTTCAATTCTGGAGGCCATATCTCCATAAGGATATAAATACATTAGAAACTGTACAAAGAAGGGCAACTAAAATGGTGCATGGCCTACAGCACAAAACTTACCCAGAAAGACTAAAAGAACTTAATATGTATAGTTTGAAGCAGAGAAGGGAAAGGGGGGACATGATAGAAACTTTCAAATATATCAAGGGTTTGAGCAAGGTACATGACGGAAACATTCTTCAAAGGAAGAGAAGTACTAGAACACGAGGACATGCACTGAAACTGGAGGGAAGTAGGTTCAGAGGAAATTTGAGGGAAAAACTACTTCACAGAAAGGGTAGTGGATAAGTGGAATAGCCTCCCATCAGATGTGGTAGAGGCTAATACAGTAAAGCAGTTTAAACATGCTTGGGATAGACATAAGAATATGTTTATAAAGAATAAGGGATCAAATAAGGTTTAAGGTTACCATAGGTTAATAAAACAATGGGCAGACTAGATGGGCCAAGCGGTACTTATCTGCCGTCAAATTCTATGCTTCTATGTTTCCATGCTTATTTACCTCGAATACACTGCATATTTCAGCATCTACTTGTTGAACTATATATATGCGTAGCCTGTTCTGTCGTTATCCAACAAAGTTGTGTTTTGGTTGCAACAATCTGCCTAGGTGATATCTCAAAATCCACTACAATCCTCACAGCTGTGTTTGATGATGATTTTATATGTCCTTTTGTTACCATGTGTTTAGTGGTTATGCTAATTTGGGTCTTTCTTATTCATATCGTTATGTAAGTCATTTTCCTTGCTGTTTGCTAGAGATATAGCCAACATTGTCAGCACCATGTATGTTCCCATGTCAAATGTACAAACAGTGTCCTGAAATCTGACAAGTTCAATCTTTTCAGTTATGGGAGCATACATGGGAAGATCCGACTGTTTGATCTGAGTGGCAAGCATTTGGAATTATGTCCAAGTTGGTCATGCAAATTTTATTGCAGGATTGGTAATATTTGGCTGAACAGTCATTACCTACAGGTTACAATTGGTGCATTTAGACAATAACTGTACACACAGTGAACTACAGTTGTCTCAGCCATTCCCATCAACCTATAAAATATCCAGGCCCGGCGCTCCCATTAGGCAACCTTAGGCAGTTGCCTAGGGCGCCGGGACCTGCAGGGCGCCGCTGACTAGATTTTCTAATCTAGTCAGCGGTTCAGCGGCTCGGGAACGTAGTGCAGTGATCATGTGATAGTCTGTCCGGCGGCGCCTCTGAAGTATCACACTGTCTGTCACTGACAGACAGTGTGAATTAAAGTTGTTCCCGACATCCCCCTCCCCTCCCCTCTCAGCATGCATCGCGAGGAGCAGCTAGAGGAAGAAAAGCTAAGCAAAAATCTAATTTTTTTTTTATTTAGTGTGTGCAGGGGCGCGGGCGAGGGGGGCGCGGCGGCAAAATTTTGCCTAGGGCGCCGCGAACCCTAGCACCGGCCCTGAAAATATCTCATACTGATTGTTGTCTTTATGGGCTCTTATGCACTACAATATTTGTCAGTTAGGTCTAAACAGCCTAGTTTGCCAGCATAACATGTATGGATGCAATGAATTTCAACTCAAGCCTCACTTCAATAAAAAATTTTCAAAGCCCATAAATGCCCAAGTTATAAGAACCACATTGCTACAGTTTCATTAAAGTGGCAGGAAATGCTGTGCTCATCTGGGCATAGAATGTATATTAAAATTCACAAAAGTATTGGTGATAATGATTACTTTGACAGTTACTGGCATTAAATGGTCTATCTACACTTGCAGCAAGTAATATTGTGGGTTCAAATACACTACTGTAGGGTGCACATATATTAATGTGTAATGACATACATTTAGGTACATTAGATCATTTAGATAATTAAAGGTAATTTTGTCTAAGTGTACATAAAGCAAAGAAAGTCTAAAAAAAATCCTTTACTGAAAACATTATACTGTAGTGTTATTGTGCGAAAATTATCTCTTTGCTTTAATGTTCTAATTATTATAAATATACTAACTCTCATACTTTTTATAACACATTGGCTTTCTGTACATTGAATGATTAATGGTTATGTGAATGTCTGAGGCACTCTACCATATGTTGAGTGTAATGGATGCATTTATGTTTCCTTTACTCTATCATCCAATACCCTCTAAACATCTCTACTAAATATATAAGTATGGGAATGGAAGATATGAGGGTCTCATTTAGAGTAAATCTAATCTAGTAAACTTCCTCCACCTTAGCAAAACCATGACGACTCTGAGAGACACAGATAGGAAGGTGTCTGAATTTTTGGTCATTGTTTAATGATATATTATGGGTTATTTAATGAATTTTTCTATCTAAATGACTATCTGATATTAAAAAAAATGTAAAAACGCTCTTTATAAATATGAAACCCTGAGACAGGACACCCAGCAACAACTCATAGAAAAATAGTGAAAAAAATATGTATAATTTATTATTTCCGAAGAATCAACATTTCATTCATCATTATGCCTTATTTTCAAGAATAGCAGCCACAGAATAGAAAATATATACAAACTGAAGCCCCATCAGGGAGAGTAAGTGATAACAATAGTAACAGTAAAATGTCTGATATTTTTATTTATTTTTTCAAAATGAAAAGAATGGACATGGGACATATTATAATTTTAGCATTAGTTATAAAAAAATAAAAATCGACAGTATGCAAAGTTTTAGTTCAAACAATTAAATTGAAGAGATTGAGCTATACAGTTCAACATATAAGATTAATTTGTAATATAATTTTTTACTGCATTAGGTATGCTAAAATGCATTCAGTTTTGAAAATGTTCTATGAAACCCAATATGACTATTACATTGAGAATTACCTATATCTATGTGATTTCTTAGATTATTATAAATCAGTATATTTACTAGCAAAATTTACCATTAAGCCTTTTAGAAAGGTTTGGATTAGTTAATGAAAATAACCTGGAGTGTTAAATAGCATCTGGTAAACTGCTGTAACTGAATGGTAGCAGGTTTGTGAAGAACACACTGTTTGGTAATCTGGTTTCCCAGAGGCTGGGTGGATATATTTCTCTTGGCATCATCTCAGCAGTATATAACCAATGAGCACATATTAGCCAATCTTTGGATTAATTAAATTCACCATGAATGTGTGGCGGATGAAGGAGCAACAAAGTCATATAGGCCATCTGTCTCAATGTTTCTATCTATTTACAGTGTGCTCCAAGCCATGTGGGAAATTTAGAACTTTGTGTTTTATCTGCCTTTACCTTGCATTGCATATTTTAGCAAGCATCCATTTCATGAATACAGGAAGAAGCTTTTTTATGATAAACAATGAAGGCCTGATTCATAAAGGAAAGCAAAGCTAAAAAAAGAGTAATTTTGCAACTTGGCAAAATCATGTTGCATTGGAGGGGGAGGTAAATTTAAAATGTGGGGACAGATTTATAGTTGGGGTAGGGCATGTCCTAGATCAACTTTAATTCTCAGTGTAAACTGAAAGCTATCAAGCATTTGTGTGCTACATGTAAAAACTGAGAGTATTTAACTTATGTGCAAAATTGTAAACTAATTTGCACTCATTGCATTGTAACATGATTTGTCCAGGAGAAAACGTACTCGTTTTTTACCTTACTTTCCTGACTATTTGAACAATAATAAGCTGAATACTGCTTGCATCTCATCAATCAATTATACAGAATATAGCATCCAATATGACTTTATAATTGCTCTACTTATAAACACTTGTAATTAAAGTATATACATGATCTATTATGATGTCACCAATGGGCTCAAGGGCAATAGGCTTCCTTATAAGGTGTCTAAGATTGTTTTTTTAATTGCCTTGCCTCTTTGCTTTTAAATATATGAATGTATATGGTGCTGAATATTGTATTTCAGGACAGATGCTAATTAAAAGGTGCATTAATTGGCTATTCAAAATACAAACCATCTTGTGACCGCACACTTCAAATCCTAACAACATACTAAATACAAAAAGACAAATCTCTAAAATCTCTGAAAAATTGCAACACAAATTTAAAATTGAATAAGCTCTCAGTACAGAGTTTGGTTAGTAACTTTAGTTCACTTCAGTCTCTATGCTAACAACCTAATCAGCTGTTTCTGGAACAGACGCACACATGATGTTGCTATGCACCTTAATATATATGCTACATAAAATGCCTGTTAATGGCTAGTTTGGGTCCAAAAATATCTTTAAATGTTAGTAAAGTGCTATACTGCTGTGACTCTCTAAGCCAGTCATTCAAAAGATGTGCCTTACTGATAGAGAAACGTCTGTGCTCTTCTTAGTACTCCTAATATCCATCTAAATGCAGTGCATTCACACAGTCTATGTAGAAATTTAGTCTATGATTAGACCTGATGTTTTCTTATAACTTGCCTAACATGCCATAAGTTAACTTATTGCTTGGGCGGCATTAACTTGAAAATGTCATTTTGGAGAACACTAGGCTAAACCAGAGCTGGATTAAGGTTCTGGAGGTCCCGGGGCACTTTAGACAGGGGGGGCCCTATGATGTAACATGGTTATTATTTTAGACAAATACACAGGAAATACTGTGTGCACTACTGTTAGGTGCACGCATCTCTGCCTTCACGAGCAGTACGTTGTGAAGCGGGACATACCTCCCAACTGTCCTTGTAGTCGAACCCAATCCTGACTACGCGAGACAGTCACCCAAGTTCAGGACTGTCTGACCAGAATCAGGACAGTTGGCAGAATGTACTGCTCTCTCCTACCTGTTCTTATCACTTCCATCACCTGTGACTGCTGGTGTCTTTAGCTCAGTTGCTGCTTGTCTGGATACTGGAATGTTGGAGGACCTATTTGGGAAAAAAAATGGGTACATGAAATTTTGAAAACTCCAACCAGCCCCAGCATTAAAACAATAGTATTCCCATTTAATACATAAACACATTTCCCTCCCTCCAAACTGCCCTATCAATAAATTAAATGCCATTTACGTTTAAAAAATATAACCATTTCCCACAACCATCCACGGCATTAAATAATTCATTTTCACATTTAATAAAAATACCTAATTTTCCCCAAACAGCCCCAAATTCATTAATGAGCTTCCAAACCCCACGAGCATTAAATTTAAAGGTCCAATCACCCTTAAACTGATAGACCCCACTATTAAATTAAATTGCCCCACCATCACCACACAAATAAAATAGCACCCATTAAATAATTAGCATCCACCTGCTGTCACTCACCGGAGTGTGAGTGCCTCCACTCTGGTACGTGGTTCTCCATCATTCCCGCTCACACCTGTGTGGAACCGCGGCCGTCCGCCATCCTGTTGCACTGGGCATGCGCAGGTCCCTTTAACAACTACACCTGACCACTAATGTGATTGATGGATCAATCACCCCTCCCTACTTAATGCACCTGCAGCCTTAGGTAGTGGCCTGATCTTGAAGTCTCACTCCCAGTGAACTTCTATAGGTGTGTGCAGTTTCCAAGCTGCTTCCAGCTCTACTCCTGTGTGCAGTTTCCAAACTGTTTCCAGCTCTACTCCTGTGTGCAGTTTCCAAACTGCTTCCAGCTCTACTCCTGTGTGCAGTTTCCAAACTGCTTCCAGCTCTACTCCTGTGTGCAGTTTCCAAACTGCTTCCAGCTCTACTCCTGTGTGCAGTTTCTAAACTGCTTCCAGCTCTACTCGTGTGTGCAGTTTCCAAACTGCTTCCAGCTCTACTCGTGCTTTAGCTTCCACGCTGCTCCCTGCTCAACTCAGCGGCGGTTCCCATACCGCTACAACGCTTCACTTCTCAGCTGATTCCGGATCTACACAACTGGGTATGCTCTACTGACTATTGACTATTGCCTATTGCTCGCATACCAGTTGTATCCATTGTTGTTTGCTGCACAGGGTACAAGTACCCATATAGACTGTGTTACTGCATTGCTTCATTTAGGACAAGCTTTCACTCAAGCTACGATATCTCCTCACGCTACTTAGCGTTATTGTGCATATCTGCTGTGACCAGCTTCTCCTCCCTGCAAGGCATCTACTCCATACAGACTATTCATTGTGCCTTCCATCTCTGCCTCACAAGACATTGCTCTACTCGCGCTGTTTCCATACAGCCACAGTTTGCCTTTCAACTTCACTCTCCTGCACCTGGACAAGTTCTCATTCCTTCTCACAGCAGTGGTACAACTTGCTGCACGCAGACCACTGACTTCCCTGCTACCTACCCGCACCTGGACAAGTTCTCCTATCACAGCGGTGGTACAACTTGCTATACGCAGACCACTGACTCTCCTATTACCTACCTACACCTGGACCAGACTCCTCACCATAGCGGTGGTACAACTTGCTGAACGCAGACCACTGACTCCTCCTCTACCTACCATCACCTATCCACGTCCACTCCTCGTGTCTACATTATCTTCAGCCTCCAGTTTACTGCTCCAAGTCGCTGACTTTCCTCTAACCATAGCTACAAGTCGCTGACTTCCTCAGAATATCTCTACTCTCCTGCTGTTGTGTCGCTCCAATCATTCACCTGCCTTCTTTGAGGTGCGTGCCATAACCCCGCCTCTCTAGCAGAATCCCATCTGGTGAAACTCGGGTAAGCAACTCCTAGTGCCCGTGACACCTGCATACCACCATTAAATTAATTACCTACCTCCCACATTATATTAAGAACCCCCTTCGCTCACACATTTTATTAACATACTACCCTCTCTCCCTCACACATTATATTAACATACTACTCCCCTCACACACACATTATATTAACATACTACCCCCACTAACTTTGTTCTATCCACGCGCTGTAGGGCCTTGTTTCTTTTCACACATGGGACGGCACCTGTCACGTGGTGCACATCCCATGTGACACCAATAGCAGGCCACACATAAGGGAAGGGGAGGATGGATCGTAAGGATCCATGGCCAATGAAGGTGGCTGGTCTCAGAGGTGGGGCCAGCCACCAAGTAATAGAGACTCGGGCCAGTGCAGGGACCTCAAAATAGTCTTTTCTCTGTCCGGACCAGCGAGCATATGCCCTCCAGCTCCCCGTCCTAGCCCATCCCTGAAACTTGCATTGATACTGCACATAAAAACAAAAAAGAAACACAGATAAAATGACATCAGTTTTGAATATATATATATATATATATATATATATATATATATATATATATATATAAAATGTATGTATATACATATACACACACAGCAAATATGTTATGGGGTCTTCTATTTTATTAATAGTTATTAAAGTATTTATTGAAGCCTGCCTCTTCTATTAAAGGTTTGATTACATTACACACATACATACACACACACACACATATATATATATATATATATATATATATATATATATATATATATTGTGGCAGGAGCCCGCTACTGCAGAAGCACACACGTACAACTTCTTCCTTTTATGGTTCTTTATTGTCAGGATGGTAATAATGAGACCCTCAACGCTTACTATACATAGTCCAGCTCTCTGTCCAGATCAGCCAGCTAGCCCAGCGTTGATCTCCCTGAACAATGAAACAAGCAGGGTTTTATACCTGACACTCCTCCCACTGGCCTAGCTTGATGGACAGGTGACACACCCACCTTCTCTTTAAAAGGAAACGCCCATCCCTGGCTCTGTTTAGACTATCAGACCCACCCTGTCTGTTTGCTGAGAGGAAGCAGCTTTTAAATCATGTAAGTAAACCAATTTTAAACTACACATATGTTTTTACCTGGTTTAATCTCCACCTTGGTACATAACTGTGCCAATGTTTTACTCTACTTCCCTGATTTCTCTGCATATTGCCAGCTAAATGCCTCCTTTTGTTACATATCCCTCCCCCTAGCGTCTCCAAGTAGGGGGACGCGGACTTCGCGAGGAGCGCATATTTTCGTGACAACGCATCTGCATTTTTGTGTAGAATCCCAGGCCTATGTTCAACTGAGAACTTGAAAGGTTGTAGTGCCAAGAACCAGCGGGTTACCTTGGCATTTACCTCCCGGTTGTTCTGCATCCATCTTAATCAGGGCCGGACTGGCCATCTGGCACTTCTGGCAAATGCCAGAAGGGCCGATGGCTATATGGGCCGGCTCGACTCCCCCTGTCTTCTTGGTGCCGCGATTTTCAGGGGGGGGGGGTCGCGGGGGTGCCGCGATTTTCGGGCGGGGGTGCCCTGGATTTTCAGGGGGTGAGAGCCAGGAAGTGCTGGGAAAGGGGGTGAGAGCCAGGGAGTGCTGGGAAAGGGGGTGAGAGCCAGGGGTTGCTGGGAAAGGGGGTGAGAGCTAGGGGGTGCTTGGAGAGGGGGTGAGAGAGCCGGAGGGGGTGCTGGGAAAGGAGGTGAGAGAGCCGAAGGGGGTGCTGGGAAAGGGGGTGAGAGAGCCGAAGGGCCTTGCTGGGAAAGGGGGTGAGAGCCAGAGGGTGCTGGGAGAGGGGGTGAGAGAGCCGAAGGGGGTGCTGGGAAAGGGGGTGAGAGAGCGGAAGGAGGTGCTGGGAAAGGGGTTGAGAGCCAGGGGGTGCTGGGAGAGGGGGTGAGAGAGCCGAAGGGGGTGCTGGGAGAGGGGGTGAGAGAGCCGAAGGGGGTGCTGGGAGAGGGGGTGAGAGAGCCGAAGGGGGTGCTGGGAGAGGGGGTGAGAGCCGAAGGGGGTGAGAGAGCGGAAGGGGGTGCTGGGAAAGGGGGTGCTGGGAGAGGGGGTGAGAGAGCCAGGGGGTGCTGGGAGAGGGGGTGTGAGAGCCGAAGGGGGTGAGAGAGCGGAAGGGGGTGAGAGCTGAAGGGGGTGCTGGGAGAGGGGGGGAGAGAGCTGAAGGGGGTGCTGGGAGAGGGGGTGAGAGAGCTGAAGGGGGTGCTGGGAGAGGGGGTGAGAGAGCGGAAGGGGGTGCTGGGAAAGGGGGTGAGAGCCAGGGAGTGCTGGGAGAGGGGGTGAGAGAGCCGAAGGGGGTGCTGGGAGAGGGGGTGAGAGAGCCGAAGGGGGTGCTGGGAGAGGGGGTGAGAGCCGAAGGGGGTGAGAGAGCGGAAGGGGGTGCTGGGAGAGGGGGTAAGAGAGCAGAAGGGGGTGCTGGGAAAGGGGGTGAGAGCCAGGGGGTGCTGGGAGAGGGGGTGAGAGAGCCGAAGGGGGTGCTGGGAAAGGAGGTGAGAGAGCCGAAGGGGGTGAGAGAGCCAGGGTGGTAGGGGGTGCAGGAAGAGGAGTGAGAGAGCCGGGGGGTAGAGGGTGCAGGAAGATGTGTGAGAGAGCCAGGGGAGTAGGTGGTACAGGAAGATGTGTGAGAGCCAGCGGAGAAGGTGGTGCAGGGGGTTAAGTGAGAGGGACAAAGGAGAAGATGGTGCAGGGGCATAGGTAAAAGAAAGTGTAAAGGGAGAGACATCTTAAGAATGGATATGTCAGGGATGCAGCCATCATAAAACACAAGTAGTAATGAAGAATGGAAATGCACAGAGGGGACAAGTGTTAAAAAAAATAAAAAATCAAGCCTTCATACTCCATTCACTTATATTTTCTATACCCCCACTCCTAAATTTCTGCTTCGACCACTGCCCTCTATTCCTGCTCCCGACTGCCTGTGTGAGCTGACAGCTGCTGATCCCTCCTCGCCCAGCGCGCCCACTAGGAGAACAGAACACAGGATGCCATAATCAGGTAAGTTCATATATTTTCTCGTGTGCAATATGTTTTTAACCATCCTTTCTTTAACTGGGGACACTACAGCGTATCCAATAATGTTTAACACTATGTATTGCTCATTATTGCGCTGTAATGTTTTTTGCATATTTATCTGTACAGAGATTTTTAATTAAGAGGAAAAAACATTGCTTGTCATAAATTTTATCTGTAATTGTGTCAATATATCTATTTTTGTTTGAATTAAAATGAAGTAAATGATGTATTAAGCTGCTCTTGGGACTCACACTCAGTATCTGATATGCTGTAGCAATTTTTATTTGTGAATGAGTTTTTATCTGAGCTTTACTAATGATTTGGGGGCACTACTATGCCATTATATGATTTGTGGGCACTTCTGCATGACCAAATATGAATTGAGGGTAATACTATGTGGCATAATATGACCTTGGGGCACTACAATGTGGCATAATATGAACTGGGCACACTACGGTGTGGCATCATATGAACTTCTGCCAAAGGCAAGTCTTTCATTGTTGAATATGTTGGGAGCCCAAATAAGTTGCTGTATCGGGGCCCAAAATTCCTCTTGTCAGCCCTGCCTGTGAGTCAAGGGGGTAGACGCCTCCAGGTAAATAATCTAAATGTTTCCTATCTAATCAAACTGATGGATCACATCCAATTATTTCTCACCCACCTCCTCTATCCCCCTTAATTTATATACTGTGTTATTTAAAATGAATAGAAAAGACGCATATCCAATTACTGTAGTAAAACAAAAATATTTTTCTCTGACATTTTGCTGTAGATGGAAATACTTTTAATGCGGCCGTGTGGATTCAACTGATCATTCAATAGTTATGTTTTTTTTAGATATATGTTAGTTTTATTTCATGTGGAATGATTCATGAAAATTCTGCCATTACTATTTAATTGAGGGAAAAGGGTACCTGTTACCTATGTGTGTAAGTACTCTGTTCGTTGTTGCTATTTTGTGGGAGATTTGAAAAAAGCAAAACATTGTTTCCTACAGTGGCGTCTGTATAATTGGTGGTATTGCTGTAGTATGGGGGGGTGTGCTGGTGGCAGTGTTGTAGTGTGTTTGGTGCTTAGTATTGCTAATAAGTAGGAGAGGGTATTGCTGTAATGTGGGGGTGATGCCGGTTGATGTAATGTGGGGGGTGATGCCAGTTGCTGTAATGTGGGGGTAATGCTGGACACTGTAATGTGGGGGGTGATGCTGGATGCTGTAATGTGGGGGGTGATGTCGGTTGCTGTAATGTGTGGGGTGATGCCGGTTGCTGTAATGTGGGGATGATTGATGTAGTGTGAGTGTGTGTGGGGGGGGGGGTTATTTATTGCTGTAATTTGGGTACTAATAATGTATTGTCATGGTGTTTATTGATGTAATTGGGGTGCTAATAATGTAATGTTGAGGGTCATTAGGAGAAATAAATACCCCCCCCCCCACACACACACTCATACTACATCATGTTGTACTGCGCCAGCATCAGTGTGCAACAATATAGTGCATGGAGCCCACAACACGTGGGCCTGTGTGCTTTAAATGCCAGGGCTGATTTTTAGTCCCAGTCCGGCCCTGATCTTAATGGTGCATGGTCTGTTATTAGGGTGAACTTTCTGCCTAGGAGATAATAGCGCAGAGCTTCTGTAGCCCATTTTATGGCGAGACACTCTTTCTCCACAGTGGCATATTTTTGTTCCCTTGGAAGCAACTTACGACTTAGGTACAGGACAGGATTTTCTACTCCATTCTTCTCCTGTGACAAGACTGCACCTAAGCCAACACCAGAAGCATCAGTTTGGAGGAAGAATCTCCGGGTAAAATATGGTGCTTGTAGAACTGGAGAGGAACAAAGAGCTAACCGAGTCAGACCAGGTTAATCTATCTGGACAACTTTTTTTTAACATGTCCGTAAGTGGAGCAGCTCTAGTGGCGAAGTGGCTTACAAACCGCCTGTAGTAACCTACTAAGCCTAAAAAGGTTCTTAACTGTGACTTTTTCTCTGGTCTTGTCCAATTTTTGACTGCCTCCACTTTGTCTAGCTGGGGTTTTACATGCCCTCGACCAACAATGTACCCCAAATATTTGGCTTCTCTCATGGCTATGGCACATTTCTCTGGGTTAGCTGTTAACCCTGCGGGCCGTAATGAAGCTAAGACCGCCTCAACTTTGGCTAAATGTGATCCCCAGTCTGGGGTATAAATCACTATGTCGTCCAAGTAAGCAGCTGCATAAGCTGTGTGAGGTCGTAGCAATTTATTCATAGCCCTTTGGAAGATGGCAGGTGCCCCATGCAACCCAAAGGGTAGGACTTTATATTGATAGAGACCATCAGGGGTGGAAAATGCAGTCTTTGGCTTGGCCGTGGAAGTCAGGGGAACTTGCCAATAACCCTATGTTAGATCAAGGGTTGTTAAATAATTGCTACCAGCAAGATTTTCCACTAGTTCATCCACACGTGGCATCGGATAGGCATCAAACTGCGACATACTGTTTAGGCGCCTAAAGTCATTGCAGAACCTAATTGTCCCATTGGGTTTGGGGACAAGCACAATGGGACTATTCCATTCACTAGTGGACTCTTCAATTACATCTAACTGGAGCATCTTCTCGACCTCCTTTCTCACGTCCACCCGTCTGGCTTCTGGAATACGATATGGCTTCTGCTTGACAATGACTCCTGGCGCAGTGACAATGTCGTGTTCGATTAAGGTAGTGCACCCAGGAATGGAAGAGAAGACATCCCTGTTCCGGCGAATCATTTCTTCAGTCTGTTGTCTATGCTGAATGGACAAGGCTGGCTCAATGGGCACTTCAGACTTTTCAATGGCAGTACTCACTACCTGAGGAGAGGTTTCCTCATCATGCCAGGGTTTAAGGAGGTTCACATGATATATTTGCTCCTCCCTTCTCCTACCTAAGTGGTGGACTCTGTAATTGACAGGACCGACAGCCTCTAGGACTTCATATGGACCCTGCCAATGGGCGAAAAGTTTGCTTTCCTGGGTAGGAACCAGGACTAGGACCTTGTCCCCAGGCTTGAAAGATCGAACAACAGCACTTTTGTCATAACTATTCTTCTGTCGTTCCTGAGCCTCTTTTACATGTTGCTGCACAATGGGCCCTATCTTTCCTAGCCTCTCATACATTTGGGACACAAATTGTACCAGATTTGGCTCCCTGGGACCTTGCTGCTCCCACCCTTCTTTTAACATATCCAAGATACCCCTGGGCTGTCTCCCAAACAATAACTCAAAGGGACTAAACCCTGTTGAAGCTTGAGGTACCTTACGGATGGCAAACATCAAATAGGGAATAAGAGTGTCCCAATCTTTTTTCTCTTGAGCCACTGCTTTCCTGAGCATGTGCTTTAATGTGCGGTTAAAGCATTCCACCAAGCCATCTGTTTGTGGATGGTATACAGAGGTGTGAAGCGCCGTAACCCCTAGCAACTGGCACATGTCCTTCATCAGTTTAGACATGAATGGAGTACCCTGGTCTGTGAGAATTTCTTTGGGTATTCCCAAGCGTGTAAACATCAATACAAGTTCCTTAGCTATGGTGCTGGACTTTATGTTTCGTAGGGGAATTGCCTCTGGATACCTGGTTGCATAGTCAAGCACCACTAGTATATATTGGTGCCCACGTGCGGATTTTTCCAGGGGCCCCACAAGGTCCATAGCTATCCGTTCAAAGGGAACTTGTACTATTGGTATTGGAATGAGAAGTGCTCTGTACATGGGTTTGGGACAGGTTCTCTGACAAATGGGACAGGACCGGCTATACTTTTTCACTGCCATGTGTACACCGGGCCAGTAAAACCTAAGCAGAACTCGTTCCCGTGTTTTATCCTCCCCTAGGTGTCCCCCACAGACATGTGTATGTGCTGCTTTTAACACTAGGGTTACATGGACCTGAGGAACCATTAATTGTTCTACTTTTTCCCCCTGTACATTAGCAACTCTATACAGGAAATTATTTTTAACAATAAAATATGGTATACCTTCTGCAGGCTGGGCGGCTTTCGCTACCCCATTTACCTCAGTCACACTTTTAAAGGCATGTTCCAAAGTGGCATCGCTAAGTTGGTCTCGAGCAAAGTCCTGCAAAGGAAACAAAATTGGTATTGCGGACCAGTCCGTATCCTCACTGACAGGCGGGGTGGCCTCATCTGCGACATCACCGACCAATGCTAGTTTGGACTGTCCATGTTTCCCCACAGTTGGATGCTTTTGTGGAACTCCTGCTGTGACTCCCAGGATGGCATTTCGGTTTGGCGGTTCCCAAAGATCGATGTTCAGATGTTGTGGATTCTTAGGCGGTTCCTTTAAGACCGGGCTTCCGATCGTTGCATCAGTTGCCGGCACCGAGGACATCATTAAACAGTGGGAAGTCTCACCCCAAAATAAGTGGATATGGGAGTTTAGGTGCTATGGCAGCTACCACCATAACAGTTTTGTCTTTGAGTGTGACTGGTAGTATTGTTCTTTCATACTCCTCTGTTGTGCCATGTACGCAAAGAACTTTCACTTTGGGCTACCGAGAAGTTATGGTTTCGGGTAAAGCAGAGCTGGAAACCAATGAGTGTTCACTCCCCGAGTCAGCCAAGGCCAGAACAAGGTTTTGGTTGATTAGCACAGTCACCCGGAACAAACAAGGACTTCCTGATGTGGGACTCATGGTAAACAGCTTGGAAATGCAGGTCCAATATGTGCTACAGAACAGTCCATGGGTTCCTGTAGTTTAGGACACTCTGCCTTAAAGTGGCCTGGCTCACCACATTCAAAACACTTCAGATTAGACAGCTTTGCACCTGGCCCTCTGTCCGTAGCAGTTTTGCTATTGGGCCCTGTGGCAAGGAATGTCAAACTTGGCTTTTGGCGTGGCAGCGGCTTTGGCACAAATGCAGGTTCTTTAGTCATTTGCTGTAGCGCATAAAACCTTTCTACCACGGTGGGAAGCTCTTCATAAGTTTGTGGGTCTGATTGCAGAACCCACCTTTGCAAATCGCGGTTCAGCCCCCGGATGCAGTAATCTATCGCCAGAACTTCAATAATCCGAGAAGGCGAATTCTTCTCAGGCTGCAGCCATTTCTTTAAAATTTTAGAAAGCTCAGCCACTTGCGCTCTTACCGTTTTTTCTTTATCATAGCGCCATTGGTGATAGCGCTGGGCTCGGCCTGGCCCGGAAACTCCAATGCGAGCCAATATCTCAGACTTTAGACACAGATAATCAGAGGCCCGTTCCTCATCTAGATCCATATAAGCTCGCTGAACTTCACCAGTCAGATATGGCACCAGTCTCTCAGCCCAATCTTTAGGAGGCCATTTTGCCCTTTATGCAAGTCTCTCGAAAGACACCAGATATGCTTCTACGTCATTAGCTGGTGACATTTTCTGGAGAACAGGACCAGGTGGTTCATTTCTGTCATGCCTCACCTGGCTTAACTCTTATCTTAAGAGCCTTGTGTTTTCCACCTGTGCCTCGGCGACTTGTAGCATCTGAGCTTACTGCTGTTGCTGCGTAGTGGCCACATTCACGAGGGTTCTCAGTACTTCCTCCATGTTGACGTCTGCGCGGGTTGGGAAGCGGAAACTTGCTTCCCGGAGCATCCCACTTCTAACACCACTTGTGGCAGGAGCCCACTACTGCAGAAGCACACGTGTACAACTTCTTCCTTTTTATGGTTCTTTATTGTCATGATGGTAATAATGTTTTGACACCGTATACTTGCACAGCAATTATGGAGACCCTCAACGCTTACTATACATAGTCCAGCTCTCTGTCCAGATCAGCCAGCTAGCCCAGCGTTGATCTCCCTGAACAATGAAACAAGCAGGGTTTTATACCTGACACTCCTACCACAGGCCTAGCTTGATGGACAGGTGACACAACTACCTTCTCTTTAAAAGGAAACGTCCATCCCTGGCTCTGTTTAGACTATCAGACCCACCCTGTCTGTTTGCTGAGAGGAAGCAGCTTTTAAATCATGTAAGTAAACCAATTTTAAACTACACATATGTTTTTACCTGGTTTAATCTCCACCTTGGTACATAACTGTGCCAATGTTTTACTCTACTTCCCTGCTTTCTCTGCATATTGCCAGCTAAATGCCTCCTTTTGTTACAATATATATATATATATATATATATAGCTAATAATGATTAATAAAATAGAGAATCCTATAACTTACAAGCTATAGGAACCTCTATTTTATTAATCATTATTAAGGTAATCACTGAAGCCAAAATATAAAGTAATTACTCAAGTATATATATATATGTATATATATATATATATATATTTATATACATGTATATATATATATATATATATATATATATATATATATATATAAATATATATATATATATATATATATATACATATATAAAATCTCCAAGTGAAAGTGTGACTTACCTTGGAAGCCACGTTCAGCACAGCACCCCCAGTCTCCTTTGGTGTGGTCCATGCCTCCATTTCGTCCATCTCAGAATGTACAGCAGCCACAGTGCTGCTGTACATCACGCCAGGCCAGCTGTCACATTCTATGAGGGGGAGGTGTGCCTGTGTCATGCCCCCCTCTCTCTGAGGGCCCCCCACCGCACAGCCGTAAAAGCGGAGGAGTCAGATCACCAATTGACAGGTGACCCGATCTGCATGCGGCCAGCGGCGGGGGGCCCTCAGAGAGAGGGGGGTCCGGAGCACGTGCCCCCTGTGCCCCCCCTTAATCCGGCCCTGGGCTAGACAATATGCAACATTGTTTATTTAATTCCGTAAATGTGCAGATTTTCTTAGCTAATTTGATCATTACTAGCCAAATTATCCAACCATTGTATCATGTTTGCTCCTATAATAGATCAAATCTGTTTGGTCAAATTGATCAGAGAATCAGATTGGCTACAAGCACGTGTAAGGTCATTGACCAACCCGGTAGTGCAGAGGCGACCATTGCAACCCAGTCCAGGCGCACACTTCTTCAGAGAGCCCCCTTCTGTGCTCGAATCTAACTACGTCTGCAATGCAATCATACCATTGCTGCATTGGGGCACTAAGTCGTTACAGGGATTCTGGACATGAAGGGCTTGATTCATTAAGGAAAGTTAAACAAAAAAATTGCATTTTTCTTACTCAAGGTTTCTGCACAAATCCATGTTGCAATGCAAGGGGTGCATATAAGTTTATTATTTTGCACATAAAATATATACTGTCTGCTTTTTCATGTAACACACAAATACTTGATAGCTTATTTGTACACTGAAATTTAATGTTGATCTAGGACATGCCCTACCGCAAATATAAATCTACCATCACATTTTAAATTTACCTCCCCCTCTAATGCAACATGGTTTTGCCTTACTTGAGTACTTTTGCTTAACTTTCCTTAATGAATCAGACCCAAAGTGTTAAGTATAGACAAGGGAAAGGATGGCAATCAGACTGAAGAGGGGGCAATGAGGATTGCAATCTGACATGGCAGGAGACAATAAGGATTGTAATGAGGATGACAGGGGCCAAAAAGGATGGCAGGGAGAAACATGCATGGGAATGAGACATGGTAAGGGTCAATTATGATGGCCGCAAGGCAGCATGAAGGGTTTGCAACATTATGAAAGAAAAGTAGGGGTCTGGAAGCAGACTAGAGCTTAAGTGCTAAACATGCCCCATGCCATTAGATGATCACACCCACTTCAATAACAAGATATTCAGAAGCCCCCCTATCAAAATCCTGCATAAGTCCCTGCAATCCTTCTTCTTGACACCTAAATGGATAGATTTGTACTGTCTCATTTTTGAAGTATAATTTAATGGCTCACAAATCAGGCTGTTCATCAATCAGAATCAACAACTGGACTGCAATGTGTGTGGTCAGCTTGATAGTGTTTGGAACACTGCAGACCAGTGGTTGTCTTTGTTTCCCTACACATGTTTTTTCTAGAATTCATTCACATGTATTGGCAAACATAATTTAAAAAGCTTGTAATCTTTTCTTACAAGAAATGATGTCTGTAGCTGTAATTTTGATAGAGCACATATTAGGGTGATTGATCCAGAGATTTTATCTGATTGCCATTTACGGGTCAGAAATTTTTTCATATGTGATCCTAAATTGACAACTGACAGTTTTGTCTTGTCTTCCTCTGGATGAACATAATTGAACTTTATGAAGGTTGAATTTGATTAATTTGAGTCTTTTTTAATCTTAGTATGAACTAAAATGTGTAAAATTCACATTTCATACTATGTTTACCCATCAAAAATGTGTAAATACTATTTAAATGCAGATTTGGTAGAATTCTACAGTTATAGTTCCTTGTGACTAGAGGCGCAGAATGGTGGAAGGAATGGTCAGGCGAGAGTATGCCATGCACAATAAGGATGTATTCACCTAAGTTTGACTGAGGCAGACCTGGACACATATACTTATACTCCTGTCTCGTGATGTATCTTTTTGTGATCTCTGGAAGGCTTCTGTTTGGCTGTTTGCCTCCTGACACACCCACTAAAACTTTATAAGTGTGGCTGCTTAAATTACATACAATCACAGCTGTATAGTTGCTTTACATCATTGATATTTGCATTTAGACTGTATTAGGGTAAAAATAAGAGATGTCTGTATTTAACTGAATTTAATCTGCACATGTATTTTGTATTTCTGTTTGTATTTATTTACATTTTAAATTGCAAATGTGACTTTCGTATTTATATTTAACACTATTCACCAGGGATGAGCGGGCTCGGATCTCCGCTATCCGAGCAGCCCCGAACAGTGCGGATCCGAGCCCGATCCGAGCACTGTTCGGGTATTTCCGGTGCTTAGCAAAACTGAAAACGAGGCTATTACTCATAATCCCGCCGTCGGATCTCGCGATACTCGGATCCTTTAAATTCCCCGCTTGCCGCCGCCATCTTCACTCGGGCATTGATCAGGGAAGAGGGAGGGTGTACAGCGCCTTCCCGGACCGGCAGACTGTTATGGTACAGATGTGACTGAATAAACATTTACCTAAAGCGCTGCACAATATATTTGCATTAGAAAAAGGTTGATTATTGCTACTGCAGTATATCTAGTATATGGTATGTGTTTTGTTATTACTGCAGTATGTTGATTACGGAAATGTCTATGTGTGTCCTCACTATTATTGTGGTGTTTGTGTTTATCATTACTGCATTGAGCGTTTGTTATTACTACAGTTCATGTGTCTGGGTGTTTATTGTGTGTATGGCTTATTGTTACTGCAATGTTTAGGCCATGGATAGGTAGAGCCCACAGACTGACTTATAAAGGGGTTGCTGCCAGCAATACTTGATAGTAAAGGTTTGCCTATGCCTTTGCATGGGGAAGCTTATTTATCAAGTATCCTGGAAATACCTGTTCTGTTAAAGCCTTCTGGGGATTGTGTTAGAAAGAAACTGGAAAAAAAATGCACTAAATGTTTATGCTGAAAGTTTGTTTATTGAATGTAGATATTGCCACATGCAGAAAATTAGATTTATCTAAAAATTTTTTATAGGTTTTATTTATTTTAAGCAATGGATAGGAAGCTCTAGCCATATCTTTTACTAGCAAATGCTTCCCCATTGTCCTCCGTTATTGCTCCGGACATTTTTCGCCAATACTCATCTGCCATGGTGATAAAATAATGGTAAAACTAGTAATTTTACAGTGGTAAAAAAAGTGCACTTTTCACTGTAATAATTTTTATTATAATAGAAAATAAATAGTGAAGGGACATACCACTAAGCAGGCTGAACATTTCTGTATTATACATAATAAATGATAGCAGGTGAATTAGCCCCCAATTATCTGTTACATACAGTTAAATACATTTTATACATGCAGTTTTTATGATATATTATAATTCTAACTAGTACTATCTGCGGTGTCTCATATCGGACAGTATTATTCTGCTCTGAGTGGAGTATAGAATCTGGAGTCTGCTGTCACAGAGTATTACTTAGTTCTGAGTGGAGTATAGTCTCTGTTTTCTCATTTATGTTTTAATATATCTAGTGAAGTATGGATGAGGTGTGCAAATAATTTTTTTAGTTCAGGAAAATGTGAGGTGAGTGAAGTACAGGTGAGGTGAGTGAGGTATAGGTGAAATGAGTGAAGTACAGATGAGATGAGAGAGATATAGGTGGGATGAGTGAGGTATGAGGTGTTCAGTATAGACTGGAAATGAATGAAAATGAATGTTATTGAGGTTAATAATAGCATAGGAGTGAAAAAAAAACAAAAATATAGATTTTAGCACTTTTCATGCTTTTTTAAAAAAAGATCAGAACCCAAAACCCAAAATCAGAACCAAAACCTTGAGTGGGGTGTTTTGGCAAAAACCAATCTGAACCCAAAACCTGAAGCTAATCAGAACCCAAAACCCAAAACCCGAAAAGTGGCCGGTGCACACCCCTACTATTCACGTACTTTTCTCTTTTATGTATATGTACGTCACATTTGCTATTCACACTGATAAGCCTCATCTGTACGCTATCCATACCCTCTTTTTGGGCTATCATGGTGCATAAGTAAAACTGATTGTTATTTCGAATGTAAACCTAGTATATATGCTAATCTTGTACAGTTGAATGGATCTAGAGGTGCATCCTACTGAGCATGTGCACGAAAGTTTTTTTGTTTTTTTTTGTTTTTTTTAATGCACGTTCTTTCTCCTGCTTAGATTCGATGTGTCTAACTCTACAGGAGCCCCTGTATGTATAAAATAATATATTGTAAATTTATGTGTTAATCTGTGCATTGTTAACATTCTGCAACTCAGATGTTAGATAGATAATAAAAGAATGATATATAAGCTCACTTAGAAACAGACTATGCATGTTCATTGTGATATATAAGACCACTTATACCGCTTTCATACTGCCGCCCCGGCAATATCCCGGGTTTTTCAAGCCGGGTCTTTGCCGGGGCTCGGAGCGTCCCAGCTCAGAAACACCATTCATACTGCACCTCGGATCCGGGAATTTCCCGGGTTGACCCCATTCATACTGCACAAGTCTGTGCCCTGGCAATTTGTGGGAGTCATCACCAGAGCAGTTTTCATTGGCTGAAAAATGGTGATGTCATTGAAAGGTGACTGTTTTTTTTTTCTTCCACGGGCTCCCACCGATGACATCATCCTCCAGAGACAGGCAGACAGCCAATCAGCTTGTTTTCTGTGCAACCCGGGTTTAAAAACCTGGGTTGCACCATTCATAGTGCAGGCAACCCGGGTCCGACCCGGGAATTACCCTTCGATAAATCCCGGGTTGAAGACCCGGGTTTTTAGACCCGGGATTTTTGACTTGTACCATTCATACTGCACCAAAACCCGGGTCGTTTGAGCTCGCCCCGGCAAAAACCCGGGATTTTGGTGCAGTATGAATGGGGTATTAGAAATAGACATTGCTATTGTATGTTAAAATATCTAAGCAATATAGCTCTATAATATAAGCATTAGTTCTAGTTTTACTACAACATACTGTCAAATTTTATAATACTGCCATCCACTCTCTAAAGTAAGCATTGGATTACAATTATCCCTTAAGGTAATAATGACTATGAAGAGTACAGGGTGAATAATTCCTTGGAATCTCTTTGGTAAAGAAAGACATTGTGCCCTAGTCTCCTTGATGTGAAAATCTTGAAAGTAATATGCAATTCAACCTACACGGCAGCATATTTAAATGATATTTCTGCACAGATTGGAACATCATTGTTTAAAGTCCACAAGTGCCAGCAGGTCCAAGCAGTCAATGGCTACCAGGTTTTAATGGAACTTGTAGCGCCACTACAGTACTTAAAATTTATTGGACTATACTCTATTACCCTGGCACCCACCAAACAAAAGGTTACAAAGGGAGGTATTGCGTCATTGAGCACAGAGCTGTTTTTTCCTGGTGAGGGGTTGTCACATGGTGTTTCTAGGACCCCATGCTGACTAACAGACAGGACCCCCCCCCCCCCCCTTTAGTACTGATTTCCCTTTTATAGAGTGAAAGCCCAGCTTGGCATAGAGTGGTGCTGTTTGCTTTTGCAGAGGGACCCTATGCTCTCTGTCCCTCTGCCTTAGTGGCAACTGGCCTAGGCTGTAGCAATGGTGCTGGCTATTCATTTAATATTGTGTTAAACTGCGTTGTAGACAAGAACTTTATGTTAAATTTTTATACCTGGATGGTCTAAATGAAGCTATAGACTATACTGGGATCATCATTTATATCATTATTTATATTTATCTTCGATTAGAAACAAATTTTAATTAGCTAAATACTGAGGGTGTCCGCTTAAGGGTTATACTTATATGGGAACAAAGCGCAATTAAGTGCAAACAGCATGCCCAACACTTGTGAAGGCGGGCTCTTCATTACAGTGTGCTTCATCTTTAACTCTATTATAAGCAGTGACATAATAAAATAAAGATTTAAGTGGCTAGGACCTGGTTGTCTGTAACTGTACAATTCAGATTCTGCACTACAATAGTTTATTAATACTTTTCTCATTCAGAATCAGGGAACTCATGGGAAT
This sequence comes from Mixophyes fleayi, assembly GCF_038048845.1. Classification (NCBI taxonomy): domain Eukaryota; kingdom Metazoa; phylum Chordata; class Amphibia; order Anura; family Limnodynastidae; genus Mixophyes; species Mixophyes fleayi. The sequence goes on from NC_134402.1 coordinate 142,872,212, forward strand.
TGAATGCTACATTATCAAGAGATGTTTTAGGGCAACAATGATAGCAGTGAGTAAAATCTTACTTGAGAAACTTTCTTGTTAAAGGACCAGAAATGGCAGTGCTATTAATATCTTGATCTTAATATATATATATATATATATATATATATATATATATATATATATATTTATTATCTCAACACAGACCACCCCTGGCTTTACTCCTAATATATGTGTATGTTTTGGTTTTGTTAGAGAATTAAACTGTGAGCTCTAATGGGACAGAAACTGATATCAATGATTGCATATTCTTTGTATAGTGCTGGGTAATATAACTGGCACTATATAAACAATAATAATAATAATAATAATAGTAATGGTGCTTGTCACCTTATCAACTTGGAGCTAGATGCCCAGTGTACAGGTATCACATGAGGATTTTTTATAAGATTTCTAATGTTTTGACGTGGTTTAACACTACTTCCATTGTACAAAGATTAACATTTAAAGGTCTGGCTGTTCAAGGGTGGTATCAATGATATGGTATATATGTTATATTTTAAGGTGTTCTATTATAAAATGAATGTAGCACTGGACTATTTATTATAAGATTTTAATTTGATATGATTTACCATAGGTATCTAAAAAAATAGTTTATTTAGCTCCCAGTCCTGTTGTCTCCAACTTTTTCCTGTCTAAGATGCTAACAAAACTCTTATTTACTGTTTCTTCTTCTCCCACCATGACTACTAGAGATGTGGATGTAGATGTGGAAAGACTGAAGTGACAACTCTTAGGAGGGAAACATAATGTGTTTACACAGTATAACATACATAACAAGAATGCAGAACCGAGAACAGGATCTTCCCAACATGCCTAGCCCATGACCCCACTTCCTGCCAAGCTCTGCCAGGACATACATTTACATCCTTCCCTTCAAAATAAAGATAATGGGTTAGGCTGAAATTGGCAGTGGGGTGGGATGTGGCGGCAAGCTAATGAGATAAAAGACTAAGGAAGAATTACCACTAGGTGACATAGTCCTGGAATTCCGGGTTAGGCTTGGACACCCGACCAGACCTTGTGACGATAGGAAGTATCACTGGTTAATGGTTTCCCAAAAGTTCACCTGAGCATTCAGGTATGTCAAGTGAAAGTTTAGAGTCTGAATGTATGGTCATAGGTCCATCAGATCTTGACCCCTGTGAAGTGTAAAATGAGTACAAAATCAGCCATAGTTGAATTGGTTGCTGGAGGAACTTTCTCAGACACACTCAGCAGATGGTGACGGTTATGCTCATAAGTGACACCCTCAGCTTGTACAAAATAACTGGTGGGACAAGCAGATTCTCTGAGGACGGTGGCAGGCCTATCATATCGACAAGGAGTTTGCATTCGGACAGCTTGACCTGAAACCAGATGTGGAAAATGATGTGTAACTTGGTTATAATTTCCTTTGTTGTACAGCCACTTTGGGATAAGTACCATTTGTACTCATGTTTTCATCTGTAGCTCTTCCATTCGGTTGGAGTGTGCGTTTGCACAGACATGATGTCATATTCATCCTCAACTGGTAGGCACTCAGTGTGAGATAATACAGTTTGGGAGAAGAAATCAGCCACAAATAATTCTTTGCCAAACTTGTATGCGACATACAGATTGTATCTCTGTAACTTGAGCATCATTCTTTCTATGCGGGCAGAAGTTTTATGCAGAGGCATCCTCAGTATGGTGATGAGTGGCTGATGGGCTGTCTCAACAGTGACAGGACTCCCACACATAAAGCAGTGTAACTTGTGACAGGCAAATACTAACGCCAAAAGTTATTTTTCAATCTGTGCATATGGAGATTCAGTCTCAGTCAGTGCTCTGGAGGAGAAGGCTATGGACCTGTTATTTTGGAGGCAAACAGAACCCAGTCCATGGTGTGAGGCATCTTCAGAGATTACCACCAGTAAATGCACAGGCACAAAGTGCTGCAGTACCAGAAGGCTTGTTAACATGTTTTGTAACTGCATCCTGCTGTGGCTCCTGCCAGCACTATTCTGTATCTTGGTGTAGGAGCTGTTTTTGTGGTGTAATTGCCTCACTGTAGATGGGAAGAAATTTCAACAGGTGGCTTGTCATTCCCAGGAATCGCTGAAGACCGAGTTTGTCTTAAGAGGATTGCATTTGCTGAATGGCTGCCGTTTTTTCAGTGTCTGGCTTGACCCCTTTGTTAGTGAGGAGGTGACACACATATGAAACTTCTGACATTTGGAACTTGCATGTGTCTGGGGCGGTACACCTGTCAAACCGTAACGCAGGTGTCCTAAGGCGAGCTCATGCAGGACAGAAACCTCCCGTGGAGCAGAAGGCTAAAAGCTTAGGTTTATGGCACGGATCCTTTCCAACACCTGACGAAGACTCTCATCGTGTTCTTGAATGTTGTGACTATTGTGGATTGAGGATCTCATCGACAATTATGTCACACCGGTATACTATATACAGCTGTTCCATGCATCATTGGAAAACTTCACTGTCATGAACGCAATGAGCCTGGTTGAATATTGTCCAGAGGTAACTGCAAAAATCTACATTTAGCATCCAGAGTGCTAAAGATTTTTGCCTCAGGCATGTTAGCAATAACTTGTTTGACCATTCTCCATGATTGTCGAGGCCGCAGCAGTGCTTTGTTTAGGTGCAAGGGTTCAATGCATAGTCTGACTGACCCGTATTTTTTCACTGCAGCTGCCATGGCTGAAACCCACTGTGTTGCTTCCTCTATTATGGTAATTCTATTGAGGCTTGTCATGCAGTCTAGTTCATCAAAAACTTTGCCCTTCATAGCAATGGAGATGCACCAGGGTTCAGAGATTTTGGGGACAATTGACTTATCCAGTCGCATGTGGTAAATGACAGGAAGCTTACCAAACTTATCACAGTCAATCAGATCTTTGAATTCCTTGAGTTCTGGAGTTTCTGGCTGTATCGTAGGAACTTCAGCTCCCAGGTGTATCAAGCCCAGTTTAACGCTATCAGGCAGCCCTAGTAGTGACCTGACATCACGGTCAACAATGCAAAACTGTAATGGCGCACATGTGAACTCTAGTATGACCGTGCTTATAGTTTTAATGATTTGATCTCCATATACTACAAGGTTTTCTGAACCTGTCTGGTCAGTTAATGCCTGTGGGTTATTGATTCATCAAATATAGCGGTTAATGCAGCAGAGACCTTCAGTGGGTGTAGAAAGACTGGAGTGACAACTCTCAGGAGCAGTGGTGGAGTGGGAGTGTATACAGTGGTATGCTATACCACCACTTCTCCTACTGCCTTCATTGTAAAACTATCAAATTCCATTCACTTACATTACCATCACATTTCTCATACCGTCAACTCTAAATTCCCATTTCACTTTGACCACTGCTAAGGAGTAAAACATAACGGCATGATTTATTAAGGAAAACAAAACAATGAGTGCGTTTTCTCCTGGACAAAACCAAGTTACAATTTTGTTTTGCTTTACTTTCCTTAATGAATCAGCCCAATGTATTTACTCAGTATAATATACCAAGAATGTAAAAAACAGAGAACAGTAACTTCCGGGCCTGACTAGTCCCATGACCTCACTTTCTGCCAGGCTCTGGCAGGACATACATTTACAACTACTACAACCTCCTCTTATCTGGAAGATGTCCATCACCCATCAATCTCCACTTCAATCCATCTTAAAAGCTGCAGCAAGACTGTTCTTACTCTCTCGCCACTACACATCTGCCACACTGCTTTGAGAACACCTACATTGGCTTACCATGTCCTCCAGAATCTAATTGAAATTACTCACCCTTTCTTACAAGGCAATCAACAACAACACAAATACACATACAGCTCAAATCTCATTTCAAAATTTTCTCCCACTCACCCTCTTAGATCTACCTCTGAACTGCACCTTTCACTCCTACCAACAAGACTTCTCTTGTGCAACTACCCAGTTATGCAATTCTCTACCACACATGATCAGTCTCTCCTATGGCTTTTAAATCTTCAAAAGTTAAAACCCATCTCTTTATTAGAGCTTACTCTACTTTTGGGGTGTCCCCCATAATTGTGCATAAATATTTCTGGCAGTCAAAAGTCATATCTGTCAGCAGTATCTACCAACTAATTTTTTGCACTCCTCGGTGCTTTTGGGGTGTCCCCCATAATTGTGCATAAATATTTCTGGCAGTCAAAAGTCATATCTGTCAGCAGTATCTACCAAATAATTTTTAGCACTCCCCAGTGCTTTGCGCTCAGAATGGATTCAAAGCAGTCCACATATGATCAGAATGAGCAACCAGGTTCTGTCACCAGTCCTGATGTTAGTGTTCCCAGTACGTCATCTGGCCAAGGCGATGTCAAACAGAGTGTTTCCAAATTAGTGCAAAAAACAAAAACCCCCAAAAAATTTACTGAATTGAAGCGAAAAAGAATTGTAACTGAGCAAAAGTTAAGTGACGATAAAAAAAAAATTGCAAGTATGCCATTCTACACACGCAGTGGCAAAGAGAGAATGAGGCCTTCACCTTTGACTATTAGTGGCAGATCCCAAAAAGTTACCCAGCCTACAATTGGTGCACAACTACTTTTACGCGTCAAAGCCGAGCTGCAAGATAACAGTAAGGAATTAGAGGAGAATGTTTGCTCTGATTCACAAATGACAACAATCCCTGTGGAGAGTCCATCTAACAGTGGGATGTCTAATCGTGAGTATTCTGCTGATGTGTGCCTTAATAGCCCGAGTGTAGCCGGTGATACCCAAATTGAGGATTCCACTTTGGAATTAGAAGAGGATGAGGGGGAGATTTGTGTAGGCGACGAGGGCGCTAATGAGGATGTTGATGAGGATGAGGTTGTTTGTGTAAGTCCTGCACCAGTGGCAGCAGTTCTGGCATGTGACAAGAAAAAGTCCATTGTCATGCCTGGGCATAAAACAAAAAAATCCACTTCTTATGTGTGGAATTATTTCTACCCAAATCCAGACAACAATTGTATAGCCATTTGTAGTGTATGTCAAGCCACAGTCAGTCGAGGGAGGGACCTTAACCATCTTGGAACCTTGTCTATGTTACGCCATTTAACGAGAGTTCATGGCAAAGTTTTGGGAAAAGCTGAAAGTTCTTCCCAAAAAAATACAAGCACTCCATCATCAGCTAAGACCCTCCGCTCACCGACGGCTACAAAATACACCCACCACACCATCCTCATCAATATCCTCAGTAGCGCTCGGAGTTAGCCCGGCATCCCACTTAAGGCTGGTTGACTCCGGCACTATTATTGATTCCTCTGAAGAAAGCGTTAGTCCCACTGCTGCTGCTGTTGCTGCTGCTGGGGGTGAATCGTCATCCCAGAGGCAGGTCAAGAAAATGAGCAGTCCTACATTTCAGCAATTAACTGTGAAACAATCACGAGGGGAAGCAAATATGACAGCAGTCACCCAGTCGCCAAGCGAATCACAGACGCCATGGCTGCAATGTTAGTGTTAGTGTTAGATCTGCGTCCAATCTCCACAATAAACGCAGCTGGTTTTTCACAGTTAATTGAGGTTTTGTGTCCGCGTTACAGAATTCCATCGCGACACCATTTCTCCCGTAAAGCAATTCCACAACTATACCAAAAAGTGTTTAAAAATGTAGAGATTGCACTGAAAAGTGCCATTCTGCCCACTGTTCACTTAACCACAGATATGTGGACAAGTGGAAGTGGCCAAACCAAAGACTATATGACTGTGACAGCCCACTGGGTTGGTCATTCACCTTTACCAGCAGAAACAGCAGCAGCATGTACACCACTACGTAACATTTGTCACAGGCAGGCCACTCTTTGTATCACCGGCTTCACTAACAGGCATACGGCTGACAATTTGTAACGCAAACTGAGAGATGTGATTGATGCATGGCTTATACCACTCGGACTCTCCCCAGGGTATGTCATTTCTGATAACGCCAACAATATAGTGTGAGCATGACAGCTGGGTGATTTCCAACACATTCCCTGTTTTGCTCACACCATCAACTTGGTGGTGCAGAGCTTCCTACTAAATAACCGTGAGGTGCAGGAGATGCTTTCGGTGGCCCGTAAAATTTCAGGCCATTTCAGGCATTCAGCCACAGCATGTAGGAGATTACAGCAGCTCCAAGAGCAGTTTAACTTGCCCTGCCACCAACTTAAGCAAGAGGTGGTACCTAGGTGGAATTCCACCCTGTACATGCTTCAGAGGATGGAGGAACAGCGCAAAGCCACCCAAGCATATTGCACAAGCCATGACATTGGGAAAGGAGGGGGGATGTATTTCACTCTTGCACAGTGGGGAATCCTTTCAGTGCTGTGCAAGGTGCTGAAACCATTTGAAGTTGTGACGTGTGAGGTGAGTGCAGACTCTGCTAGTTTGAGCCAAGTCATTCCTTTAATTAGACTTTTGGAAAAGCAGCTTGAGAAAATGAAGGAGGAGCTGAAAGCAAGCAATTCAGCAAAGTATGTTGGCCTTGTCGATCAAGTACTTAATTCGCTTCACAATGATCCTCGAGTTATTAAGATCTTGAACTCGGATCAGTACGTTTTGGCCACTGTGCTTGATCCAAGGTTTAAAACCTACATTGAGTCTTTACTTGTAAATGAGCGAGATGTGAACTTTTGCAAGGAGCTATTGCTCAGCAAGTTGGCCGCTGAACTGGGCCTCGGCTTGACGACGTGTCCTCCTTCACTTTCTCAAGCTGTTGCTCGTAAAAAATTAAATTTCCAAAAAAGAAGCAGGGAAGACACAGGGGGCAGACCAGAACAATTTAACATCTGGGCTGGTTTGAAGGATTTTTCAAAAAAATGTGTCACTTTGCTCATAACTCCATCCAATACGAGTATAAACATGCAAAGGATGGTGGAGGATTACTTTCAAGAGGTAGTTGATATGGAAATGTCAGACAGTCCCTTTCCTTACTGGGAAGAAAAGCAGGCCATTTGGAAACCCATGTACAAACTTGCTTTGCAATACCTAAGCTGCCCACCCTCCAGTGTGTACTCTGAACGAGTGTTCAGCACAGCTGGGAACTTAGTCAGTGATCGCCGTAGAAGGTTACTTTCCAAAAATGTGGAGAAAATGATGTCTATAAAAATGAACTACATCTTCCACGAGGAAGGCCTTCACTATCCAAGACATCCAAGCACTGACTGTTCTCTAATGGCGGATTCAAGTGGCGATGAATTGATAGTCTGTGATGATGACGTACACACTGATGAGGGTGAGGATGAAGCTGAAGATGATGACGATAACATCTTTTTAAAACTTTCTATGTAAGTGTAGGGTGCAATCTACCCCCAAAAAGGAATGGGACTTGTGGCATTTCCATATCACGTACCATCATGAAAGGTTGCTGTTAGGGCAATTTATCCTTAAGGGTAGGGTGTCATAGACAGAGTGACCCCAAACTGGCTTTGTCCATTTCTCATAATATTGTACAGTCTATAACGGCTTAATTTTTTTGTATTTTATACAAGTGGAGGGGGGCCTAGAGAGACAGACGCCAAACTGGCTTTCTCCATGTCAATTAATATTGTACAGTCTATAACGGCTGAATTTTTTTGTATTTTATACAAGTGGAGGGGGCCTAGAGAGACAGAAACCAAACTGGCTTTCTCCATGTCAATTAATATCGTACAGTCTATAACGGCTGAATTTTTTGTTTTTTTAAACAAGCGGAGGGGGGCCTATAGAGACAGAAAGCAAACTGCCTTTTTCCATTTCTTTACATATTTAACTATAAGTGTAGGGTGTAATATACATCCAATGACGATGGCTGCATTGCCAATATGCATAGATGGAGAGGAAGACAATCTGTTTTGTGTGTAGAATAAATGAAGGCCTACCAACGAAGAATTAAACTGTTTTTTTGGATGATTTATTACCTCAACAATTAGATTACTTATCTCTAAAACAGTTGGAGCACTAAATTGGGTTATTTTAGGCCCAAAAACATTGATTTTCCAACAAAATAGCAAAACAAAACCAAACAAAACCAAAACCAAAACCAAAACACGCAATGGCGGTTTTGCAAAACCAAAACCAAAACCAAAACACGACGGTAATCCAGATCCAAAACCGAATCCAAAACCAAAACACGGGGGTCAGTGACCATCTCTAGTACATACCCACTAGAGGATAATGAGTGATTTAATCAGCTCTATTTGTCCCACTGCTTTCTATGGTCCATATAATGAATTAGAGTTGCACGTTATGGGCCTGATTTATCAAGGAAAGGAAAGCAAAACAATGTAAATCTTTGCACCTTGGCAAAACCATGTTGCATTGGTGGGGGAGGTAAATTTAAAATATGGGGACAGATTTATAGTTGGGGTAGGGCATGTCAAAGATCAACTTCTAAGAGTGTAAAAATAAAGATATCAAGTATTTATATGCTAAATGAAAAAACAGCCAGTATTTAACTTATGTACAAAATAATAAACTAATTTGCACCCCTTGCCTTGCAACATGGTTTTGTCCAGGAGAAAATTTACTCTTTTTTTGCCCTTACTTTTCTTAATGAATCAGGCCCTACATTTACAAACTCTGTTGAAAGGGTTGGGACATAAAAATCAATGGAGCAGCACTGGTAATTGTTTTTTCCACTCCAAAAGAGATTCAAGTAATCTCCATTGATGCATGATTAATGCAAGGAAGCCGGGAATTCTCAGGTTTCCTCCATACTACAAGCTGAGAAATAAAGCTTGTGTGTCTAAGGGACGTCCTAGTCAATGGATCTTCTCTTATTTTGCGATGGGGCTCCAAGAGTTGCAGTTTTTTTTATATTTTGGGTTTTTTGGAGAGTTTTTTTCATTTGGATTACAAAAATTGACTTGGATTAATCCTTGAATTACAAAAATCTGTCTTGGATTTTACCACTTGGATTAAAAGAAGATGATCTGAGTTTGATTTCCTTTTGTATTAGTAGAAGAAGATATAACTTGGATTTCCTTAAGGACATTTCCCATTGGAATACATGTTTTCCTTTTCATTAACTAAAATCTGACTTGGATTCCCCATTGTATTGCAAATTACAAACTGCAAGAATTCCCAATGGTTTATGATATTTAAGTGATGAATGAGGGTGTTGGTGAATGTTTTATTTAATCAAAGTACATTTTGCATCTTATTTACTCTTTAGACTATATTTATATAATTGGTAGGGCTCTTAGGGACCCTGTTCCCAATATATTAGGATCACTGGGGTAATAAAATGTCACTACAATTTTTTTCCATTACCCCTGTACCTACAGATCAGTGTGCTGGGAAGATCTTCAGCGTTTTGGTGAGCAGGTATGGTAACCTCTCAGAGGTGAGGCATACTATTTTTTGCATCTGCCCTCCAAGACACTTCTTGTCCCGTGCTGACCAGACTGGACCCTTTGCTGCAGGTTTTCCTGTTATAATGTGGCTGATTCAGCCAGTCTAGCCTGGCACTGGTTCCCATTTAGTGGTGGGACCTCATGCTCATTGTTCACCTGTTTTGGGATGTATAGCATTGGTTATGGACATTAGGGGAAAGAGGCATGCAGCGGTGCTTCTCACATTCATTTAATTAGCTCATTTACTTAAAATAGGGTTTGTACACACTAAGACCGCCTCTCAAGTGAAAAGGCAAATTGAATTGATTTGAGAAAAGCTTCATGCTGCTTGGGCCTGAATATAATGACAAATACATGCAATGTGTCCATTATATATTAACCATAGATATACTGCCTGTGAACCCCATAGCAAACACATGGCACATTATAAAGGAAGACACGTTCTATAGGAACCTTGGTAATAGATACGGTACATTAAAATGAAAAAATATGACACATGAAATAAAGACATAGTTGCATCAGTGAGACTGTCAGCAGAGGCATGAACATCCTCACCGTAGACATGCTGCACCTTACCTGTCAGAGCACGTCACTTCATATGGCTTGTACAGGTCCTGCATCTTCTCTGAGCCAGCTTGTTCTCTCCGGTGGAGGCAATGAGTTGGCAATCTGTGTTACCTGGCAACCTGCCCTGCCAGTTCTGCATAGAATGCCTGGAACCAGTCTTATGGATATTGCTGATGTCATCAAGCTGCATCAGTCAAGCACTGTTGAAGGGATCCTTCTTCTTTCTGAAGATTTCTAGGTAATGTGTTTATACTTCCTTGCACCTTGAACCTGTTATATTGATTAGTGTACTGACCTGGCTCTGACTTCAGGACTTAGCAAGTGCACTTCTCCATTGGTATCCTGCTTGTGTTATGTTCCCACCTGACTTTTAGATAATGCTTATGAAATACCCTTTGGAACCATGCTTGCAATATTGTTTTATGTGTACTCACCCGACGTGACCTTTTGGACTTAAGTGACTCTCTAACCTCTGGAACTTTGTTATATTTTGTCCTCCTGTATACCAACTGTCACACATCAAAGACATGCAGTTACTTTTCAAACTCGATGTCTGGCATGCTCCCTCTATTCGTCCCTTCGCTCAAGGCGCAGAACCTTGTGCCATAATAATAATACTTTGTACAACAGAAGGCGCATGGCCCTGAACCTATGATCACGTGTTCTGTCCTGAGACTTGCACTGCTCTTTAGATTAGCTATTTAAACCTGCTGAGTGCACAGGCCTGTGCCAAAGTATTAGGCTCCATACCTTTACTCCAGCGTTCCAGTGCATATATTGTGGCTGGTGTGTATCCTGGCCCAGACTATTCCTGTTCTTTCTTCTGCTTGTTGTTTAGAACTGTATATTCCTGATTGTTGCTGACCCAGCTTGTTCTGACAGTACTTCGATTTCCCGATTTGGCATTCTGCACTCCGCTTGTGTACTAGTCCCGGCTACGTTGACCACTCTTTTGCAATTTAATACCAGCTCGTCTCACCTGGAGGCAATGCAGAGGGCTGCAAACCTATCTGCAGCAAAGCCTAAACCTCATATCAGGGGTCCCTGGTGAACACCGGTGGTTTGTTAGACTGCGCCTCTGTTACTGCCAGTTGTAATCCAAGTGGGCAAAAGTGAATCCACTATTTCTGCTAGAATTGTGACACTGACCCATTAAAGACTGTGCCTTGGATATTCTCAAATCTAAAGTCGATCCAGCATTGAGCACTTTTAGACCTTCTGACTGCATGTCCAGGATTCACTCAGCTCCCATTGTGCGAATCTAACTATTAGAGACTAACCTAACCTTACTTTCTTGTTACCGTAACTCCCTACTATTGTGTATGATTTGGCTCAATCCTGGCTATCAGCTTTGTGTGCTGATCCAGCTTACTTCACCTACCTGCTTTATGTATCAACTTGGCATATGTCTGACTACCCGCTTGTGTGCCAACCCAGCTTATGTCTGACTACATGCTGTATGTGACAACTTTGGTTGCATCCTCTATTATTATTATTTTTTATTTATAAAGTGCTGAAATATTACAGAGCACAGTACCTTAAGGGGAGTATGACACTAACAAATTACATACAATAGTAAGAAACAGAAAAGTTAAGATGGCCCTGTCCAAATGAGCTCATTATCTAAGAGGTGTAGGGAACATGTGATACATAATATAGCAGAGTAACAATTGTAGCTGCTGACGGGGAAAGTGCGTGTGTCTATTGTAAGGCAGCAGCATTATGAGTTGATAATAATAAAGCAGTCACTGGTGACCTGCCCATTCTGTGCAGTTCCTTGTGGGGTGTATGGTTAGTGTGTATGGTTGGAATGAGAAGAGACAGTGCAAGGAGAACAAATGAAACATGATCTAGTAATTGTAGAAATCTTAAAACGGTCAGCTACTGTCAACCTTAACTGGCATTTGCTGTTTATGTAATTTAAACCTGTTTTCTCTTATTGATCTAGAGAAGGCTGTCACTTTCATCCTACATGGTCATGTTTGTGGTTATCCGCCAGCTGGGAGGCTGGTGGAGGCATTATTTTTCTTTAGCATCATGCTCAATGCTGAAAACAGTGCCTAGTTTGGCAGCCAATGCTGTCACCAAGAAGGCAGTAGAAATCACAAATGAAGGAACGGAGATGGCAACAGCAAAGACAGTTGGTCTCACTGGGTCCAGCAGCTCAACTAAGACAGCACATCAGTATACTTCTAAATAACCCTGTCCTTAGTGTGATGATACTCCATGGCATTACAATGTCATTTCCTACTGACTTCACAGCATTTTAACTGTTCTCAAGTTACTTCAAGTTAGAGATGGGCGGGCTCGGTTCCCTGAGATCTGAACCCACCCAAACTTTGCCTATCCGAGTACCGAGCCAGTGAGGCTCGGTACTCTCCTGCCCGTTCGAAATCGAGGCAAAACGTCATTGTGATGTCGTCAGATCTCGGAGCTCGGTTCTCGCGATATTTGAAATTCATAAATACCCGCCTCCACAGCAATCCATCGCCATTTGACAGAGGGAGAGAGCAGGGTTAGGTCACAGGCTGTATTAGAGCAGGGACAGAGCAATAATTGTACACCTTATTCTTTCTATTATTATTTCAATTCTATTATATTCAGTTATATTATTATTACCAATTCTATTAGCAATTGTTAGAGCAGGAAGAGAGGAGGATAGAGGAGGCATTTTTTTTCAATATTTTGCACTACAAGTGCTTTAGGGTGTCCCATATTCCCCAGTGTGAAACAATAATTTTTCTGGCTGCCAAAAGTCATATTTAGCAGCAGTATCTATCTATACAATATTTTGCACTACAAGTGCTTTGGGGTGTCCCATATTCCCCAGTGTGAAACACTAATTTTTCTGACTGCAAAAAGTCATATTTAACAGCAATATCTATTGAATATTTTGCACTACAAGTGGTTTGTGCTCATTAAAATGGATTCAAAGCAGTCCACATATGAGCAGAATCAGCAAGCAGGTGCTGGCACCAGTCCTGATGGTAGTGTTCCCAGTACGTCATCTGGTAAAGCCTATGTAAAAGTACGTAGTCTTTTTAAATCAGGAAAAAAAAAACACACAGCAAAAAAAAATTTACCGTGTTAAAGTGAAAAAGAAGTGTAACTGAGGAAAAGTTAACTGCCAATAAAAAAAATTGCCAACATGCCATTCTACACACGCAGTGGCAAAGAATGAATGAGGCCTTCGCCTTTCTCTATTAGTGGCAGATCAAAAAATGTTACTGAGCCTTCTTCTTGTACGGTCACTCGTGACTAAGCAAGACCAAGTAATTTGGAGTCTAAAAGTGGTGCACAACTACTGTTACGCATCAAAGCCGAGCTGCAAGAAAACAGTAAGGCATCAGAAGATATTGTATGCTCAGAATCAGAGATGACACCAATCCCTGTGGAGAGTCCATCCACCAGTGGTATGTCTAATCGTGAGCATTCTGTGTACCCATAAAGAAGGGACCTTTCAGCAGTTCTGCTGATGTGTGCCTTAACAGCCCGAGTGTAGCCGGTGATACACCAATTGAGGATGTCACTTTGGAATTAGAAGAGGATGAGGGGGAGATTTGTGTAGGCGATGAGGGCACTAATGATGATGTTGATGAGGATGATGCAGACAGATACCAAATTGCCTTTCTCAATTTATATTTATATTCTGCAGTCTATAACGGCTGAATAGTTTTCTATTCAATCCTAGTGGAGAAGGGGTCTGATGCAGACAGATACCAAACTGCCTTTGTTCATTTATTTTAATATTCTAATCCTACAGTCTATGCAGGCTGCTTTTTTTCTATTTAACTACAAGTGGAGGGTGTAATATACACCCAAAGACGGTGGCTACATTGAAAATAGTCAAAGGATGGAGGGGGAAGACAACCAGGTTTGTCTGTATAATTTGCAGGCAAGTGTTTGAATTAAGGATGGCCTACCAGGGATTAAACTGTTTTTCATAATTTATAGCTTTAGAATTACCTCACTTATACAAGAAACAAAAATAGCAAAACAAAACCAAACAAAACCAAAACCAAAACACGACGGTAATCCAGATCCAAAACCAAAACCAAAACCAAAACACAGCGGTCAGTGAGCATCTTTACTCCAAGTATACAGACACTGGTTGAAATGAAATTTATTGGACTTCAGTTGGACATATTAGTATTGTTAGTTATATACATTTTTGATCAGGTACTGATATTTGTAGGCAGGGAGCATTGCAAGTCTTCATCCTACAATTGGCCAAAATATCATTTACTCACACAGACAAACCTTGGAAACATGGAAGTCTTAGAGTTAGAACCCTCCTCCCCCACTTACTTATTCATAAAACAGGCATGTGGAAGAGGAAGGGTTAGTAGCTAAAAAAGATCTAGGTCCAGAAGTAAAAGACACCACCAAGGTCTCTAGCCTGATACCTCCATCCAAACGCTATCAATTTAAATTACTGATTGCATCAACATGAAATTTCAGGGCCCCATTTCAACATTTGAAGGAGAGGTGGTCCTTGGATACATGTCCATCCCTTCTATAGACCCCTGCTCTGCTCTTCTGAGCAAGTGTCGGGACATTTTTTTACCTATATCTTATATTTTGTAATGCTACACTATTTGGGCTACTCTCTTACTCTCTACTTATCTTAGCAATTTGTCAACTGAGAAGTATGGGTATTTGAGGCAATCTGACTGTGACCTATTGTGTCTGTTGTAAGGCAGCAGCATTATCAGCCTATAATAATAAAGCAGCCAACGGCGACCTGCATTAATGTGCAGTTACATGTGGAGTGGTATAACGATTTTGGCTAAACAGACTAATACTAAACCAAATGAGTGGATGGCCAATTGGCCCTGAATCCACTGAACCAAGGATATTATTCCTCACTGAAATGCCAGCGCTTAATCTGGCATCAGAGAAACAATACCCTCTCTAGATTTACAATGACATATCCACAGAAAACAGCTCATAGAGTGTCCCACAAAAAAGCACCAAGAGCCAAATGTACATCGAAGAACTTTCGCAGCGGCCAATCTGCGAAAGCTCTTTGCATTAGCTGCTGAAGTCAATGCTTTCCTGCCAACTGTGCCACGTCTGTAAATGAGGCAGACAAAACATTAGTAACAAGCATATAACAAATTACACATTGACATTGCAAACGGAATGAGTGAGGGATTGTGAGTGAGTGTAAAGCAAAAGAGGCAGAAAATCAAAGTGTTTAAGAATATTTTGAAAAATCCAAGGACCTCCCCTATAGATTCTATTGGCTGGTGACGGATAGCTTAACAAAACTTTAACCCTTAATTGGTAAGTGACTTTTTACACATACACAAACATACCGGGCCTCGTTCATCAAGGCATGTATCTATCGATTTTCTTTCTGTGTGTTCTTATGCAAATTTATAATCCACATAGCCATTGAACGTATCTTGCAGTGTCTTGTGTTGAAGAACACAGCAGACCAAGACCCAAATGCATTAGCACACATATCTTCAGATCCGTGCCTTGATGAATTTGGGAGTGGGCAAAGCCGAAATACGCACATTTAATACTAAATGCGGGTTGCGCTCTGAATGTGTGCCTTGATGAATCAGGCCCATTGCGTTTAAGTGCGTTTGGCTCTAGTGTCTCTCTTGTCATAAACTGTATAATGTTGATGCTTCTTTCCATTGCACAATAAACCTCTTTTAACATATTGCACTTATTACTCACTCTAACAATGAAATAAATACATGGACAATGATATAAATTTGATAGATTAGGTCACAGTTTTAATTATAATTGAAATTGTAAGGAGAAAGCGAAATGCAAGTTCAGCTAAACAAACTAATAATAAACCAAACGAGTGGATGGCCAACTTGTCCGGAAACCACTAAACCAAGGATATCATCCCTTTTTGAAGTGCTGACACTTAAACTGACATTGGAGAAACAACGTCTCCTCTGGACGCACAATGATGTGTCCACACAAAACAGGTCAAGGGGTCCCCCACACAGAAGTCCAAGAGTCAAATGTATATCGAAGGGGCAAGTAACCCGTGGAAGCACCTTGTATTAGCCACTGACCAAATAGCACTTTTCAGCCAACACTGTGTTCCTTTAAAGGACACTCATCCTGCCACCAACTGACCTAAACAATCCCACCAATTTCCAATAGATCTGTTTAATGAAAAGGGACAACCCCTTCTCCATAAGATGCACCCCCATCTAGCAAGCTTGGACTACAGTAATCAAGGGATGCTTAATTACAATACCCCGAGTGTCCTAATGACTTGGCCAGTGGCTCTATTCTGTTTTTTTTCAGCAGACTTCTCTTAATGGGGGTGCAAATATTACCCCTCCAGCAAATCCTAGAGATGACATCAGACCAGCACAAGTTAAGTGCTCGCCATTAATTCTTTAGTATCTGAAAACCCTTATTTTAATCAGCAACTCTAACAATATCTTTACCCGGATCATTCCTTCCAAGATGAACAAGTATGTAAGTATGTTGGGAGGGCCCCGCTGTTCATCCTTAAAGACCATAAAGACCAAGCCAACACAAGCCCCTTATAACTAACCAATGAATCACATCAAATAGTATAGCGAATCATAGAAGAAGGGGGTGCGGTATTCGGTAACCCATATGAATTTTTTTTAAAAAAATCGGGAGGCATGTAACTAATCAGGCATTGGCCTGGAGACAAAATAGGAAAAATTCCTTCATGTCCTCACTAAAAATGACAAGCAACAAAGCCTTAGGTTACCAAACTTTCTATTGGGCCTGATATAACTCTTGTACACATCGGTCTTCCATCTCCCTAATTGCATTATTGCCTTGATGGAAGACCTGTCCAAGGCCGAAGCTGTAGCCACTCCAATCCTAAAGGAATGGGTGCCATAGAGTCTAGGGTCCAACCTGGTAAATTTGATGCACCAAACTGAAATTTACTCAGTTGGGAACCAATGAATCAACCATGCTTCATCTCCTTGTGCTCTTACCTCTACGTACCTCTTACACAAAGAGACCAGAAACACAATCAAGCTGGAGCGGGATGGTAACTCAACGAACCATACCCAACTAGCTGGTCTTGGACCTCCGAATCTTGCAATTAAACTGTGTGTTTACAATAGACATGTGTCTAGCAAGCAACTCGTCCCCTGCAGCGTGACTAGACGTGACCACTAGTTTGCCTACTCTAAAAGCACTGAAGAAGGCCAATACAAATGCAGTGTTAAATAATAAAGACATTTATACAGAGAAAGAAAAAGAAATGATCACATGGGGCACTAGAATGGACAGAAATGTGTTATTATAAGAATAATAGTCTGTTAAATACTCCTTTAATGGTTCAATATTAAAACATTCCAATAGCAAAATATAAAACTTGTATTTGGATAACCACACTGAATAAAGAATAAACTGGTAAAAAGACAAATACTAATTTGTCTGACTGCAACGCTGCTCTAATTTGTAAACCTAACTTGAATGTCTTCCATATAACATGTATAATATGTATTTTATTCGCACCACATCCCTCTGAGAAGATGTGTATTTTTATTTACTTGATTCATACACCTTCTCAGTAAAAGCAATATAGAGGAATGAACTAAGGAAAGTTATAAGGGTACTGCAATATTCACACAATTAGAGGAACTAATAAAAAAATCCTCTTATAACTAGTTCTAGCATGAAAAACAATGTCTCTCAATTAGGGGAATTCCATCCCAACATATTCACGTTTCCAAGAGTCAATGAAAAGAGAAAGGTATGTGTCAGTAAATCATCTGAGTACAGTGTCGGAAAATGAGCCCAATAAATGTAATATAGTAGATCTGAACAGAGGTGGGCAAATAATAGATAACTTTCAGCCTTCACCTCTTCATTTCCATCCCGTGGCTCTCCGGCAATGAATCCTAATCAAAGTGGTGTGCATAACAGTAAGTGGTCTTGATCAAACAGACAGCTCAACAAAGAGTTCCTATGCAGTGAGTTCCTTCCTCCGTGTCTCTTGGTATACCAGAATGGTCTTTTATATACGAATGAATACCTCCAGTACCTCCTAATGACGCGTTTCGTTCCGAATAATTTTTTGAAAACATAAATGGAGGTACAAAATACCATTTGTTTTATCAGGCTCCTCAGCCAATCACAATTCCTTTCTTGCTATGACCAGCAGGTGCTCCTAATTTAAACTCTACTAGCAATTATTCTTTCAAATGATAGGCCGATATAAATATAAAAAAGTTAAATTTATAAAGATAATTCAAAAAGTCTCATATCTTCATAAGGAATATAAAAACATATAATACAAATAAACATACTCACAGCTTGTTCCAAATTACCTTAACTATCAAGGAAACACTAAATAAGAATAAAACTTTTATATTCAATTCAATATTGTGTATGATTCACATATATATTTTTATATGGGTTTAAGAGCGCTTTCAATCTTATTGTGACAAAACACTGTTAGCCAGTTGGGATAGGATTTATAGGCCTCCTCACCTATACTTCTCTTTCCCGCACTGCCAAGAGGCCCTTTTTAGCCTGGTCAGTGATGGCAAAAATATCTACATAGAGCCCTTTCCTGATCTTCTCCCTAGCGTTAGCCCCGATGCCCCACAAAGAATGTGTTTATCCTTGACTGCTTCCTGCACCCTCAGCTGAAATTTTATGCACTTAGGCAAGTGTATAAATTTCCCATCCAGTAGCTGCATATGTAACAACTTCATTAGCTTGCGAGGACTCTAGTCAGAGTGCTAATTAGCTGGTGCCAACTGGACCAGTGTTATGTAATGAAAATGTAGTGGGTGCATCCGATGGTTGTCTAGCTCCTAAAGATCTTGATGAAAGGAGTCGTTACCAGATGACTGGACGACCTGCCCCAACTCTAAAAATCTAGTGGGAGACTAGTGCCAGAAGCTCGCCCACACCAGGTGGAGACTGTGGTGCTACAGATGGAAACATGTTAGTACCAGACATTTCTTGCGCTATCAGACTTGGTGGGCCAGACTGCTGAGGTTGGGTAATCTGGCAGCGTCCGAGCAAAATGGGTCCCAGCACAAAACCTAGGGGAGGAGGCTGCAATGCCATGTGATCCCATGATAAACTCTGGCTAGGGGGATCAGGATGTGTGGCGTAATGGATCTGGCCCCAGGAGGAAGGGATAAAAGAAGGGGCCATACCACTTCCCTGGGGCATGAAGGAGAGGAAAGGGACATATTGAGATATTGAGCTATCTGCTGCAGAGGATACCTGTGGGAGAAAATGGTGGGGGGAAGAGAGGTGGATGGGGGCTTAATGATGGATTAATGAAGGAAACACCCATCATGGAAGGCCGCTGGGTGAAGGGAAACTTAAAAACATACTGTGCGGAGGAGGCAAATGGCCAGTGGTGGTATTGTAGATGGGAGCTTTTGGACAGTGCAGGACTGGGATGAGTCAAGAAACCAGAGGGGGTAGGCATCAAGGCTGAGGGCCAGCTGTGAGTAAGGATGGCAAAAGGTGGAAGACCCCTGAGAATCCTGGGAAAAAAGGCAGAGTTTATGGTAAAATTGTGGGGGACTTGACCACGGCATGGAAGGGGTGGGAATCCCATGACAGAGCATGAAGGGCTGAGTAAGTGGGGATCTAGCTGGCTGTAAAGGGGGCCACTGTCTGGGCAGGGGGTCGGGAAGTGGGGGTGCATTAGCAAGGAATGGACTGGGTGACATTGGGAAGTGCACCAAGAGGGGTGTGCCAGTCTCCTGCTATGGCAGAGCTGGGGAATTAACAGGGTGCCTGTGTGGGGAAAGCCTGGTGGATGCCTCTCCTTGAAACATCCTTATTGCTGTGAGTATGGGGAGGCCCAAAAGCAGGGGGTACATGTGACTGCCCCTCTGCAGTACTAGTTGCAGGCAAGCAGAGATTACCATCCCCTCTCTGCCACTCACAGCCCCCTGGGCTCTGGAGCTGAGCAGGGCACTTGCCCACTCCAGATCATGTGACTGGTGGTGGTGAGAGCTCTGAGTGAGCTCCAATCCTACCCTGGGTAGTAGGCCTGCTGGCAGACCGCCAGGTGCTGAAAGGGTAAGCACTGGTTATGCTGCTGCTGGAGAAACCTGGGCAGGGAGGGAAGAAGGATGGCTGCCTGAAGAGACAGGGGCACCATCTTGGAAATAAGCAGGGTGGGAGGCATGTCTACTGGGGCACTGTATAGTCAGGGAGGGGGTAGTGGTAGAGGGGGACAGCAAGTTAGATAGTGGAAGAGAAAGACTGGAAAAGCAGCGTGGGAAAAAAAAGGTGTAATGAAACCAAGGAAATGAAGAAAAGGAAACAAGAAAATAAAGATAAAGAGAAAAAGGTAAGTTCAAGTCACAGAAACAATGTAAAACATCAGTATAAATTGTCAATATTAAGCCTTTTTGCTTTCTTATGGATATGTGCAGCAAAAGAGGTAGAATATTCAAGTGTGGAAACCTATATTTAAAAATCCTAGGACCTCCCCTACAGATTCTATTGACTGATGATGGATAGCTTAACAAAACTTTAAACTTTAATAGGTAAGTGACATTGTAGACACACACAAACCTGTTGCTTTTAAGTGCATTCAGTTATAGGTAGAGATGCTCACTGACCCCCGTGTTTTGGTTTTGGTTTTGGATCTGGATTACCTTCGGGTTTTGGTTTTGCCAAAACTGCCCTTGTGTGTTTTGGTTTTGGTTTTGTTTAGCCATTTTTTTACTAAATTCAATTTTTTGGGCTTAAATCACATAATTTGTACATTATTTTGTACCTACATTATTATTAACCTCCCTAACACTAAATTCCAGCGATTTCCATTCAATTTTTACCATCTCACAGGTCACAATATGCTTTTCATACACTTTCAGCCAAATACTGCAGCGATTTGGCTGGATGGTAAGCGACAGAGCCATGACTCAAACACACAGCAGTACCTAGCGTATCTAGGAAACATTGCAACGAGCACTTCACCTGTTTCATGGATAAGTGAGGTAATTCTACAGCTAATACACGGCAACGATCGATCGCTCCACCTGTTTCTTGGAAGAGTGTGATAATTCTACAGCTAATACATGGCAATGAGCGCTGACTCCCCCGTGATGCGTGCTTTTATCAGACACACACCAATCCAGGGTGCCAGACAATGCACTAAAAAAAACTGTTGAGATTCACAGTAAAAAGCCAGTTCATCAGTGAGCTTAGAATCAGCCCCAACAAACTGCTTTAAGGACGCTATTAATCAAAATGACCAAAGCACCTTTTCTCTTTGGGTGTATATTACACCCTAAATGTATTGGTGCAAATTATGAAAAAAAGCCTGCAAAGACTTGTAGATAAATAAAAATGACCAAAACACCTTTTCTCTTTGGGTGTATATTACACCCTACACTTATTAGTGCAAATTCCGAAAAAAATCCTGCAAAGACTTGTAGATAAATAAAAATGACCAAAGCAATTCTTCTATAAGGGTGTAATATTAGTGCAAATTCAGAAATATACAGTGCTGCTATATTACAATTTCAGCACTCAGCAAATACAGCTTTTTTTACAAGGGGGGATATGAGACCCCAAACACTTTGTAGTGCAAATTCAGAAAAATGCCTGCTCTATTCCTGCTCTATACTGTGACCTAACCCTTCTCTGTCCCTCTCTCAAATGGCGCTAGATTGCTGTGGAGGCGGGTATTTATTGATTCTAAAACTCGGGAGACCCAAGATCTGAGATCCGATGACGTTTTGCCTAGTTTTAGAAACCGAATAGGCGCGAGAGTATTGAGCCGACTCGGCTCGGTACTCGGATCCCCGAAGTTCGGGTGGGTCCGGTTTCAAGGATACCGAGCCAGCCCATCTCTAGTTATAGGACCTCTGTTGTCATGGAAGGTGATTGCCCATAGTGTAAAACTGAGATAAGCACTTCCTTGAATGCCTGCATAAATCATGACCTACTGAAAAGCAATGTCATTGCCCTAGATTGGTATATGTACACATATCAAAATTGGCAATGGTTTCAGTAGTTGGAGGATGTAGGTGGGACTGCCTGTGTAGTAGGAGGAGTAAGCAACCTGGTGTAGAACATGCCTCTTACATAGGGTATGGAAGGGTCCCCAAGAAGGTGCTGTACTAGGGCCCAACATTTTTCTTGAAGGCCCTGGTGGAAGTAGTTTATATTTGCAAAACCTGGGATTTTTGCTGGGTGGATCAAAATCTGCAGTTCTAAAGCTAGGAGGTAGATCTGCTATTGTACTTGTCTTGTAAGTCAGAAGGAAACCCTGGTGGATTTAAAACAGCTCCATTAGATACATTTTTAGAAATTTCTAATTATTATTATTATTATTATTATGAATTTATCTTTCGTGTTTGAACACCTGCAGTAATTTGTACGAGTGACTCCAGTGGGACAGAAAGGATCATTAGTGTCTTAATTTTTAAAATATGAAGTGGGTAGCTTCACAGTTAATTTGGCTTCAAAAATCTCTATTCTATAACTAATGTAATTTCGCTCATCAAAACAATGTAGGCCTGTTAATTGGTTTCTCAAATTGATTTCTCTACACTGTAGGAGTAAAAGTTTGAATATGTTAAGACATTCCTAGCTGTTGTTTGACAAATAAATCAGTATTCATGTTATTGTCCACTATCTGAACTACAGTGTCCAGGAAATTTACTCAATTTTAAGAAAGTAATGAAATTCTGTAAATGAATCCAAGTTACAACACCACATGAAGACCCGCAACAGACAGAGATTTCACATATACTTGTATATGTGGTAGCTCATGTTCCATTTTAGCAGGGTATTTTAAACACAATGGTATTGTGCTTGTGTGTACCTCTTGAAAAATGTTATGTGTCATGCCTGAAAATTCACATTGTGCATCAATGAAAATTTTCCTGTCTGAATTTCATATCTCACAACTGTCCTGATTTGAGGAGACTATCCTGCCATCCTCTGCACATTTTTCCCAACAGCTGGAAAGTTATGAGGTAAGTCCCTGCTCCCAATCTGGCGTGACTATACATTCCCCTTTTTGCATGTGTTACACTGAGAGCACGTTGTCCCGATGTGGACCAGAGCCAATGTTGGTAGATATGGAATTTACTTATCTAATGCTACAATATCCAGCATATACAATATGTAAAAGCAACTGCACTATGACACAGTATACATTATTTCACATGTTGTTCAGCCATGAGGGCAGTTTTAAAAAGGGGCAAAGGAGCAGTTTGCTCCTGGGTCAATCATGGCATAGGTTCAGTCTACCTAGTAATGAGGCCTGGATAGGAGACGGATTAAAGGAGATGCTTTCTCAGCCACATGGAAAACAAGAAACCCTCAACTTCCAATCTCAAGTGAGTTTTGCTAGACAGAATAAGATTATCCTAAACTCCTCATTGTGCCAAAACAAGATCCATAAAAAACATAAATTACTAATCTTAAATCTTGGGTTAATAGTCCTTAACCTTCGGTCTAACATTAGCTCTAAAGTGTTTCCCTTTAGGATGATTCTTTAAACCATATTACATGCATATATTTCATAAGTGTATGTTATATTAATTTTAGATGTTAAACTTAATTTTCATACATTTAGTGTTGTAAATTTTGAGTTAATTTACAGCAGTGTTTCCCAACTCCAGTCCTCATGCACCCCCAACAGCTCATGTTTTGAGGATTTCTGTTGGTGGAAACAGGTGGGATAATTACTGACTCAGCCAAGTAGACTAAGTCACTTTTGCATGATTAACAAAATACAGAAAACATAAGCTGTTGTGGGTGCATGAGGACTGGAGTTGGGAAACACTTATTTACAGATATAAGATAATCTTACCTTAGACCATGTGGTGTAAGATCCAGTGGACACAGTTAGAGAAATAAACAGTGATAATACACAGTACACACTTGTTCATAGGCAACTGTTTACTGATTGTGTTGTCCCAAGCATTAACTTTTATACCCAAGCCGAGTGACATCACAGAAGCAATTTATGATGTGCATCACTGCTCAATCTCAACCAACCTGCCTCATAACTGGATCAAGGGAAATTATATGCCTGTTAATTACAGTTAAGTGGCCACTGACACTTGTTTTTAGCTATTAATGGATAATATATTATTAAACCTTTATTTATATATCACCAACATGTTACACAGTACTTTAAAGACAAATGTTCATATTCATTCACATAAACTTGTGTTCCCAGCAATTGCAGTTGTGAGGTCAAAACATTTGTAAAAGGTATCTACAACCTAGATTTTTTTTTACCAATTTATAACAACAATGAGCAAATTTGTACTAATGGAATTTGTTGAACATTTGATTATTGAATAAATTCAAATAGTCTGACCATTCCTCACATTCTTGCCACATTTACTTACAACTTCCTCCAAAATACAAGGGACCACCTCCTCCCCTGTAGCCTGATTTATCAATTTCTCAATGTCCTGGGGAAACCCAATTTCCCCTGGGTAAGTGCCATGGCTGACTGTAGCCCATATCCAGCAATCCACATGTAAACTTTGTAAACCAATTGTAAACAAAGCGTGGATAAGCAACCAGTTACTGCAGTCTCACAGAGGTAACATTTTGTTTACTTATAGAGCTCTCTTCAACTAACTTTATACACACTGCCATTTGAATACAGTAGCAAGCTACCCATCAATTTATTTTTGCAAATGTGAATGTGGGCCTGCTAATGTGTGACCTAAGTCTTAATGGGACCCTCTCAGCCATTATATGCCCCAAAAGAACTATTACATATTAGTATTTTTTTTTTTTTTTACAACAGCATGTGTTAGCATGCTATAATAGAGGAATCAATACCAGTGAGCCTCTTGTTCTAGCAGAGAAATCTGGTTTCAGAGCAGCACCTGATAGAGATCACTCTGTGTGCTTGTTCAGGAAGCAATACGGTGTCCAAAAGTACACCACATTTCTACATATATTCAAACTGCATTCCTCCCAGTTTCCTCACATTCATAATCTTAGACACTAATAGTGTTGTATGAAGCCCCAAAAAACATTAGCATTGGTGCCACACATATGTCAGAAGTTTTTATACCTGTGCTGCATTATAGCACAGACATATGCTTTGAGTGGGACAGGGAAAGTACAGGACCTTTAAATCATCAAGGGTGGAACGTGAACTCGATGCGGTCAGGTCACCATGCCCTGCTTGGATTTATTAGTAATTAATCCTAAAGTCTCATTACTCTATTTGTACACAATATAATAATGTAATGAAGTGTCATATACACAAGAGAGAATATTATTTTTACAGATATTAATAAATGCAAAAGTTGAGACATGGTACAATATACCATCAGCTATCAGCTGAAGGTGTCAATACAAAATCAGGGTATTGGAAGCAGCTAGATAGTTCTGCAGATAGTCAGTAAGATAATTGTATATCGTTGCACCAGTAGCCGCAACAGATCAGATAGGGGCCTCCTAAAAGACATATCTACACATGCGTCCAAGTCTATTTGTGTCAGAATTACATAAACATTCGCTAACTGTACTCAGCCCATGCTTGCCCATACCTGCCACTGATTTTCTGCCTCTCCAGAACATATATAGTGTCGAAGTCATATAATTGGATGAACAAAAAGTATATCCGGTTTCCTCCCACACTCCAAAAACATACTAGTAGGTTGATTGGCTGTTATAAAAAAAAATTGACCCTAGTCTCCCTCTCCCTCTCTCTGTCTGTGTGTATGTTAGGGAATTTAGACTGTAAGCTCCAAAGGGGGCAGGGACTGATGTGGATGGGTTCTCTGTACAGCGCTGCGGAATCAGTGGCGCTATATAAATAAATGGTGATGATGATGATGATATTGGTTAATATTGTTTTATCGTGCAATTGCACTCAGCATGCCACACTACACGGGCATGGTGCTATCACGTGGTAAAATACGCACGTACAAACTCGCACTACAATATTTGGTTATTTATATATTTCATATTTAATAAAGGTTCCAATACACTTTCATTTATTAGTAAAATGGATTAGATTGTATATTTATTTATATATAATACTGTAGTAAAGGTTTTTATGGTTCAGGTGTTTTAAAAGATAAAGAGTTTGGTCTCATATTAAAGCTTATTTCACCAGCATTAACCTGGTGTGGATGGAATAGCGATCGCATCTAGCGATCGCAAGATACAAGCAATATGAGATTAATGCTCTTAAATACTTTTGTGTGGGGCAGTTTGAACTGGTCATTCAGAGTCAAATCATGGGAACAATAGGATGGGGGATGTTCCCCTCACCCTTTGTAAGGATCAAATGAACTGACCTATAACTTGCAAGGAACTGGAATGCCATCAAGCCTGGACCAATGAAGACCTCACTAAGAGTTGTAATCTGTACAGTATATACAAGCATGTTGGCTTTTGTTAGCTCTCTTGGAAGCTGGAAATGTGACCGCATGGCTGCATTCATTGAAACTGAGTGAAACCTATAAGGAAGATGTAATGTATTCGGTGTTTTATACTTTCCTGTTTTAATGTAACATCTTAAATAGGTATCATGTATCGGCTATATTGTACTGTATTGTACTTATTTATTGAACTGCTAAACAAATTGCTTTTGCTAAATACATTGCTTGTGCATCGGAAACACAATACAATTGAGGAATTGGGGATGAAGGAGAAGTTAGTAGCACAATCGGTCCAGCCAATTGCTCTATTCAATTCAGGGGTAAAGGAAAATTTGGAAACCTTGTAGCTTGGAGAAAGTGCAAAGGGGCTATTGTCTGAGTAGCATTACATCCATAAGTACGGTGACCCCATAGTTAAATATATTGCTACAACATGATTAATTAAATTTTATTTTATTAATCTTCACTCCCTATTACAGTGTTACCAGCCAATCGTAGCGCAGGCAGTGGCTTTTCCTGGGGAGACCCCACACTGTTCATCCCCCTGTAATTGACGCTACCAGTGTAGACTATGAGTGGTAATGTTGGGAAAAACTTGGAGAGGGTAGGGGGAAATATTATTTTATTTGTTTATTTATTTAGTTAAAACATTTTTCTTAACTGAACAGGTCAGTGGTCCCCCATAAGCTCTGGTGTGATTTAAAAATCAGACCCCAGATCTCTGGTGGCATAACAATGTAGAGCCTCTCTTCCTTATTTCTATAATAATAATAATAATAATAATAATAATAATGATAATAATAAAATATCAGACTCCAGATGGTGGCCCTATAATACATGCCCCCCTCCCTAATCTCCATTGGTGTAAAAACCAGACCCCATATTTGTGGGTGCAATCCAATTTAATTACTTGCCTCTATTGAAATCCCTCGTTGTCTTTCACAGTTCTCTACAGGCCATGTGACAGCATTCTACATGCTGATTTGTGGATTGTTCTAGCCATTCACCAATTAGAGTGTAGAGATCTCCCACTACTCTGATTGGTGAATGGCCAACGCTATTCACCAACCAACATGCAATTTTGTATGACAGCATTATACCCAGTAACTGGCACATCCAGCATGAGAAGCATACAGAGGGTGTCGCTGAGCCACTTTGCTTGTATTTAAAACACAATCAGAGTGGCCAGAAAGGATTACAACCACCAGGCACATCTATGCATTGTGCAGCTGCAGGCAGCTGACTGGACTGAAAACATTAAAATTGAACTAGGGTGGTCAATCATTCTGATTGTCTGTTGTAAGTAGAGCGCAAGTATGTAAACTCTCCTTTACTGTAATATGCCTAAATAAACCAGACCTTTTCCTCCCCTGTTCCACCCTACAGATAATATGGGTTAGGGACAGGCATTAGAAATGGGCCTTATGCCCTACTCTAAATAAGCCCCATAATCTTCTGGGATGTGAGTAGTAACTGCAGTACCAGATCTTCTTAGGTAATTGTATGAGTCTCAGGGTAAACATCCCCACCACTGAAGTGAAACAATAGGTATGAGGCATTAAGGGATTGGGCTGTGGGCTTGACTAAAAGTTGACAATCTTGTTAAAGTTTTAAACTGACTTTTCCTACATAACTATAACAATTCTTTAGCACATTTACATATCTTAAGGAGTATTTAGAAGATTTAATATGTTTTAATTATTTAACTTTGATGGCATAGCGCCAACGTATTATGCAGCCCTTTGCAAACAATGTTTATGGGATCAGTCTATTGCTGAGAAATTGCCCAAATCTAGCCTGCTCCAAGACCACAGACTATGTTAGAATGTGTGAGTCTAAATCTGATTTTCCAGTGTTTTATTGAAATTGTGGAGCTTATAAATAAATAATTATGTATTTTTGTAACTACTATTTATAAAATAATTCTACCTTTATGTTTTAAACGATTCAGGTGCCAGATAGTCTTGGTTTTTATAAAGTTACATTTACACAGGGAATTATTTTGTTTAAAGTAACTTTGATTAAATGGAGTTCATTTTGGATAGGTCTGTGAGTAGCTCAACACTTCCTACGATTTTCAGCCTTTGAACTAATTCTTAGTGGTGGCAGTGGGTTTTGTTTTAACAGAAAGGGTAAGGCAGATCTATGGGGTTTTATTAATTTTAAGACAGACTTGATAGCTTTGTTTTGATTAACCCTCTCGCACCTACAGTGTTATGCATGGCCAGGTCTTGTGACAAATTGATGTATTGAATTATTGTCATGTCAGTGGATTTTACCCTTTCACTGCTCACTTCAAATCTAAAGCACAAATAGGGCTCTGGTGTGTCCCATTCTTCCCAGGATAGGTTTTTTTTGTTATTGCTGAAAATCTATACCATTACATTTTTAGAATTTAGTTTATTGATGCATTGAGACTAACAGAATCCATGTGTATTTTCAGAGATAGTTTACATTGGTCCCAGAATTTCTCAAAATAAATTTAAAAATAGAAAGATTAATAGCATTAATTTGAACTATCTAACAACATAAACAAGTATTTATAAAGCAGTCATTTTTCTTTGACAACAAAGCTGATGTATAATTTGTGAGTAGTTTGTCTATTGTAAATCATAGCATTAACTGATAAATAATGGCATATCATTTGTCAGAGCACTGCTGGATCCGGTGGTAATCGTTTTTTCCGATTATCACCATTCCGACATCGTCAATGCCTCCAAAAAAAGAACCGAAACAATGAAAAAGCGACTTGAAAATAATCAGACTTACCTTTAAGACGACGCTGGAGATTACCGAAGAAAGCAGCATAATGACGGCAAGACATTCCGATTGAACCAGCAATGCAGCCTGACGTCATCACGATGTCTGTCACTAAAAATTTAAAGCGGCAATGTTAGGTTAAGTGTTTAAACACTTAACCTTAGGGGTCCTCATATTGCCGCTTTAAATTTTTAGTGACAGACATTGCGATGACGTCAGGCTGCATTGCTGGTCAGTTCTCCAATCGGAATGCCTTTCTGTCATTATGGTGCTTTCTTCGGTGATCTCCAGCATCGTCTTGAAGGTAAGTCTGATTATTTTCAAGTCGCTTTTTCATTGTTTTTGGGGGTTTTTTGGAGGCATTGCCGATGTCGGATTTATAACGCTCGTTCAAACGTACCCAACTCGCTGGATCTGGGCAAAACATTAGTAAGCATATAATGGTATTTACATATATAAAAATGTCCTATATGTTTAAAAGTAAGACATTTCATTCTCTTTGTAATATTAAAAGATGCTATCAATGCAAGTGTTGCATGTGTAGAACAGCTGATGTTGAAATAACATAACGAGGAAACAGCAGTATTTCTCAAGCATATATATGCTATTTGAATCTAGATTGACTGATTGCATGCAGCAACCTAGGCAACAACATCAGCAGCTACCAAGTAGACATGTATCACCTTCACACAGTAAATATACATAATGTCAGTCACTCGGATATACCCGAGGGAGACCCATTATTTCTGTTTCCATAGTTTTTTCACTTAATGTAGAAAATTCACTGTTAATAAAAACTTGAACAGAATAAAATTCAGTTTTGAGGATAAAAAGATCTAAAATGGAAGAGGATTTGAATATAAATTGTTCAGTAAATTGCTTTATGCAATACAATTATTTTTGATATAACATGTTACAAATCTTCAATCAATTATACAAGCACTAGAATTGTGTAGCTTGGACTGTTGATAGGGAGAGCAGAGGATGTACTTTTCACTGCTTTCACAATAAACAAATTCTCATCTTTTGAAGTGCATTTTTAATCCATTCTCTCTGTGTGTTGCTGTGATGTATCATACCCCTGGACCACTCCAACAATTTGTTGAACATTTATTTACCTGGCTCCCTCAATTCTTATATTTTGAGATACCCACCATCATCATGGGTTATTTCAAAATCTCCTTTGATTATCCACATAACCGTGTGCTGCCAAACTACTCTCTTGGCCTCTCCCAGTGGTCTAGCTCTTCTGCTCATCGGGATTGCCACGGCCTTGATCTTATTTTCATTACATTATATACAGTTTCTGATTTCTTTAACACTATTTTCCCCCTAACAAATCCGATCTGCAACAATTTCTCTCCCCCGAATTTCTACCATCACCTATCCCGGTCTGCAGTGCTACATCTTAACCAAACCGCAACATCAGTCATTGATTAACTAGCTCAAGTTACTCTTTACACTTCGCTTTGACCTCAGGGTCAGCTATGATACACTAAAATATTACAATGTGTTCAAAAACTCTCTCACACAGTAGAATGATATTGGCGAAAGTCTTGAACTTCTAATGACTTCTTCACATATACGGTTTGCCAAACAAACATAATTACAATCTTTCTTCTTTTCTCTGGCTGCTAACCCCAAACACCTTTTTAATACATTTAAATCTCTTCTCAAACCATTCCAACCAACCTCTTAGGCTACAATCAATGTCCAAGATAATGCTTCCTATTTTTAAGAACAAAACTCACAAGATCTGACATCAAATGTTATTCTCTCCCTTGACCAACAAGCTGCTCAATTGCTTTCCTGTTAACCCTGGCACATACTTTTTGAGTCCATAAATGAAGATGAAGCATCTACTCTTTTCTTATCATCCTAGGCTGGGTACACTCTACAGGGTTTTCAGCTGATTATCAGGCCAATCACCCAATAAACGACTGTTCTGTCCAATATTGCATTAGTGTGCACACTGCAACACAGTGATTGTCGTTCCAGGACATTGTATCATTTCATTTGATTTTCAAACTGAACTGAAAATCTCATTCAGCAATGGAACAATGTTGTTCTAATTCTGCAGTGTGTATGCACTCACAACCAGGATCTCCATAGGGTTTACAGAGTCATAATCTTTTCAGCCAATGGTTATGACAGATGAAGAACAAAGATCTGATGGTAAAATGTATATAGTGTGTACACATGAATCAGCATGCTGATTAGGATTTTTTTTTTTATTATCGGAAGAACATTTCTGTAGTGTGTACCTAGCCCTACTCTACTTCCTATCCTCTTGATCCTATATCCTCACAAATCAGATGATCATGGTCTCCTGGGCTCATCCCAGCCTTAGCTTAAAACTATAATATCTCTCCATTGATATCTTTCCATCATTATTCAAGCATGCAGTGATTACTCCTACTCTGAAAAAAATTTCTGACACAAGCTTAAACTCATATTACTGTCCCGTCTCACAGCTCCTTTGCCCCCTCCATTACTCATTTCTAATTCTCTGCTGCATTTGACACCCTTGACCACTCTCATCTCATGCAATCATTACATTCCCTAGGCATGCACTATACTGTCCTAACCTGGTTCCCAAAAATAATAATAATAGTCATTTACAGTAGCACTTTGGTTTGCTAATCTGCATTATGCTAAGGTACATATTAACTCTATGGGCGAAAAAAAAGCACCTACAGAACATACCTCAAACGTAACTTTAAATATGTGACAAGCTCACAGAAGCATGGTTAGCGTGCATATCTGTACTCTCATTTTACTGCAATTACATGTGAACACCCCTGCTCTGCCACTCAAAGTGCAATAGGTCTCAAGTGTTAAATACATGCAGCTCAAAATACTTATGCAAGTTTTGTACATGCAAAGTTCAACAAAACCTTGGCCTCTTAAGAGCATCTATGTAAAAGTATCTCCAATCTGAATTGTTGGCTAGTATGATGATACCAGGGTGTTAGAACTTATGCCTACTAGGGGACTCTGGTATCTAGAGGTTCCTGATAACACAGGCAAAGAATGATGGAAAATACAACAGTATCTTTATTACAGAAATACACATACACAATTGTAGAACAATAGCTAGGACAATAATATGGAACAACATTTAAAACAACTCACAGTATGTCAACAAATCCCACAGGAGTCCTTACAGTACCGCAGAGTTTCCGGGCCAAGTTGTAAAATTGTAGCTAATGGTCCTTCCCACTTACCTCGCTAAGGCTTAGTCCTCTCTATGGGATTTCTGTCTAGCCAAGTTGCATTTCCAAACAAAGTGGTCCTGATTCAGTTGTCCTGGTAACTGGATACTCAGGTCCACGAGAAATGTCTGATAATAGCTCTCTCCTGCTAAGTTTTATAAGTCCCAGTAAATTACAGTGTATGCTTTCAACACATTTATCCTGCAGTTTTGATGGTACAGGCCCCTCTGCCAAATGTTCTCTATCAGTATGGTAGGGCTCTGAACTCCAGTCTCTCTATTCCTGTAGGGTCACCATCTTCCTCCTGCAGCTCCTGTCTGGCAAGTTCTTTGTTGGACTTTTGCATTTATTTGTATCCTGCCTGCAGTATCACTGTTTCACCAAAGGGGCCATTGTAGTACTTGGATTACTCTTCTACCTGCCAGAGCTAAGCTCATTACTCCGGGATGCTTAGCACCTTTCCCTGGCCTATAAAGACTGTCCTCCCCCAGCAATCCTTGCCAGTTCATCTGTTGCCTATACCTTTGCTGGTTCTCCTGTGAGTTATCCTTGTTTGACTTCCTGGTTTTGACCTCTGCATTATCCCTCCATTTTGACATCTCTTCCTATGACCCCTGACTTGGCTTTTTATGACAACACCCACAGTCTGCATCCTGTTTCCAGTATCTTCAGTGTATCGGTCCGCAGACTATTGCATCCTGTGTGTCATCTCCACCACTGTATCCGCACCAGAATCTGTCTCCTGTTTCGAGGTGCTAGCTTTTGCCTCCAGTTCCATGCTGCCAGCCTCTGCCTCCTGTTCAAAGGTGCCAGCCTGTGTCTCCTGTTCCGAGGTGCCAACCTCTGCCTCCTGTTCCGAGATGCCAACCTCTGCCTCCAGTTTCACGCTGCCAGCCTCTGCCTACAGCTCCAAGGTGCCAACATCTACCTCTGCTCGATGGACATTGCCTGGTCCAGAGGGGGCGCTGCCCTTACAGCCTGTTACAGAGAGGGCACTGTCCCTCCAGTCCACTCCAGAGAGTGCCCTTTACCTCCAGTCTGCTCCAGAGAGGGCACTGTCCCTCCAGTCTGCTCCAGAGAGGGCCCTGTCCTTCCAGTCTGCTCCAGAGAGGGCCCTGTCCCTCCAGTCTGCTCCAGAGAGGGCCCTGTCCCTCCAGTCTGCTCCAGAGAGGGCCCTGTCCCTCCAGACTGCTCCAGAGAGGGCCCTGTCCCTCCAGTCCGCTCCATACAGGGCCCTGTCCCACCAGTACTTGCCAATACTACTCCCAGAGTTTCTTCAATGCCCTTTTCTTTATCTCCGGCTACTCCCCCTTTGAGATTATCTTTTTTTCTTCACTCATTTCCAGCAATTTTCTTAAAGCCGTAAAAAGAGAGGTAAAAAGAAGAGAAGTGTAGCTTCTGAGACTCTGCATTTCTTGGGTGTGCTTCTCGTACCTTTTCTGCCCTTGGATGAGGATTTTTCTGCTACATTCCCAATTCTGGACTATGACTCTGAATTTTTTGACCGTTCCTGGTAATTTTGGCGTCTGGAATCTGCTCTTAAGGGATGGAGGTACTGTCCCGATCTGCCTCCTGCAGCTCCTGTTTGCCAAGTACTATGTTGGACTTTTCCATTTATATGTATCCTGCCTGCAGTACCACTGTTTCACCAAAGGGACCACTGTGGTACTTTGATAACAAACAGACCCTTGACTATGATCTGCCTAAAATTAGACAGATGCATTTTAGTACAAACAAATAAACCATTCAGTCTGTAAAAGACTGCTCTCCTACCTGCCAGAGCTAAGCTCATTACTACGGGATGCTTAGCACCTGTCCCTGGCCTATAAAGACTGTCCTCCCCCAGCAATCCTTGCCAGTTCATCTGTTGCCTTGACCTCTGCTGGTTCTCCTGTGAGTTATCCTTGTTTGACTTCCTGGTTTTGACCTCTGCTTGTCCCTCCGTTTTGGCATCTCTTCCTGTGACCCCTGACTCGACTTTGTTATGACAACACCCACAGTCCGCATCCTGTCTCCAGCATCTCCTGTGTATCAGTCCGCAGACTATTGCATCCTGTGTGTCATATTCACTGTCCAGTGGTAACGCTTTCCAGACCATCGCATCCTGTTTCCAGTATCTCCTGTATATCGGTCTGCAGATTATTGCATCAGGTGTGTCATCTCCTTGCTATAACGGCCATACTCTGATGCTGATGCTGATTTTTCATGAATTACCATTTATTGCATCACTTACCTCTGTAACCTGTGTTAAATAAAAAACACTTTGTTCCACTTGCATCTTCTCAGTGGTTTTTATATTGGGAATCGTGATATGGAGCAATGAATTAGTGGATCAGAGTTTCCGATGCAGGATGCATTCTAGATGCAGGAATTGGAGCAAGCATCACAAATGAGCTTGTAGGAATCAAAACTCTAACTACCATCTCAGTAAATCCTTATACACTAAGAACTTCCCTGGCAGGGTCCTTTTAACATGTCTGAAAGTTCCACCCTGCAAGTTCCTTCTAAGGTTCCTGTGATTGGCTGAGAGCTTGCCAGTGGTTGGAAAAGAGTGAGATGGATGTTCAGTCCCACATTGTAATCTCAGCTGCAGAGAAGGAGCCCATAATTCTGATATAGTTCAGAGGGAAACAGTAGTTGCTTAAACTAAATTAACACCGGACTGTATCCTAGTTGATGAAATACAGTTACCTTTTTTAACCACTTCCATGCTTTTATGATGTGGAAGAGTTTTTAGTTGCTTCAAACTATCTGTCCTCATGGTGGAAGTAGGGGTTGCAAGGAAACACTGTTGCTAATCTTTTCTTTAATCAAAGTCTGCTGTGAGCTGGCTTAACAAAGGATTTTGTAACTTTGCCATCATTGCATTTGCTTTCTCTGATTCAGTTAAAAGAAATAATAAAGTGCATAGTGTTGATATCTCCCTTTCATTGCATGTTCAGACTTACTATTATTGTAAATGACTAAATAAATAACCAAATGTAAATTTGGCAAAAGGTCACAGTTCTTATTTAAACAAAAATGATGGAGGAGAGAGCAATGTGAGTCAGCTATCAACTAATATGAAAACCAAAAAGTGGAAGGTCAGATTGCTATTACACCATTGGTCCAGGATGTAATCCTTTACGATGTTATGACTTCCTAGTAACTGTTCTAAGCTTTTAGAACCAGCAGGACTGATCTTCACCTAGATCATCCTCTTCTACCTTAGAGTTGGAAGCGGTACTCAGATGCCCCCCCCCCCCCCCGAACTTAACATAGTAAATACAATGGGGCCAAGAGCATGCCCCCCACATCCACTCAGGGGCAGCAATACTTAAATTTAAGCCACACTCCCTGGTTGTCTATCACTAGCCATGATGCAACGCCAGTGTGAGGCGGTTGCCCTGTCATCAGATTGAGTATACACCATCCTTGGGACCACCTCTGCTGTAAGTCTCAGGCAGTCCCCTTTACACCAGGGTTGGACAAAGATTACCCTGGGTTAATGATTTTTCCGCGCTCTCTGCCACATAAATATTTACGAGTCCTCTGGTTTGATTCAGAAGGGCAGCATTATGGCCCAGATCTATCTTACTCCACGGACAATATCATCTTGAATTGTGCCCTCCCGTCATCATTTAAATGTCACTGTCTGTAGTTGTCCACTGTTGTCTTATTGAAGGATTTTGTAAATCTGCCACTGGTGCATGTGCTTTCTCCGATTCAGTAAAAAAAAATAATTAACCATACTTTACAGTACTTTAACTCCATCACATAGCATAAATCATCAGCCATCATGTCTCCATCTATACATGCAATCTTTGCCACGTCCAAAATCTGTCTTCTTAATTTCTCAGAATGTGGACTTTCAATTACATTGTCAAGACACATTTTGGGCAACCAAATATGCATCAATGTAAGTATTATACATACTTACATGTGTAGAAAGGGCAACTATTGGCATATCTGAAATGTCTCTTTTACATATTTCTTATACGTCTCTAGTAGAACATATAAATATTATTTATATACATTCCATATTTATATACATGGGTCTTGGGGACCCCCTCCACTGCAAGCCTCAGGCAGTCCCCTTTACCTCGGGTTTGGATGAATTTTCCACCAGGGGGAATGATTTTCAGCTCTCCCTTCCTGTTAATATATATGAGTCCCCTGGATTGATTCAGTAGGGCAGCTTTTTGTCACAGTGCATATATGTAAAACAAGATAATGAAAGCCATGCTCTTGACAACCGATGAATACTCTGGCAATGTATTGTGTGCCTAACCTTTGAATTTTTGTAGTATAGGTGAAGGCCACCTTCATCTCTCAGCCTCCTCATTTATTTATATAACAACAGCAAATTAGGTAACTCTTACAATTGGGTATCTACTTGTCTAAATTTCTACTGATGCCTCTGTCCATTTAATGACATTGGATTGTTACTGCCTCTTCACTCTCCATATTGCATGCTGTATAAAGTCTCAAATTTAGTGTGTGTAGCATTTCAACATTTTTATCTTTTGCACGTTAAACTAAATTTTTTGTTGTTTAATTTATCCAATGGGATTGCTTCAGTTGGTGGCATGGCAGATGACAGGATTCTATTGCTTTTCTATGTCCCTGGTTCCCCCTGAATGATATTTTATGAGCAAAGTACCGCTAATCTAACTCCCTATACGCTGTTCGAAAATGGCACTTGGGATAACAAAGGATGACTATACATACAAAAGATGGTGATCCCAAACTCGCAAGAGTTTTGCAAAAAACCCCCGGAAATTACGATTTAACTTCTTTTGCGATTCGCGATTCGCGTGAGAAACCGAGCCGCGACTAGGTTTCATTCGGATCCCCAACATCGGATTTCCCCAGATTTCACATAATCCAAACTGCTCATCTCTAATATACATAATGTTAATTTCTGAATACTGCAGTTGAAAATACAAGCAAATGATTTAGATATTTGCTTCAATGTGTCTATGACCAAAGGATGCTGTTCTTTGAAGGAGCTAGCTTCCTAAAAAATATAAGCAGTCATTTCATGTAGACTTGATAAATATGAATTTAAGCTTTCTATTTTAGTGCTATACAACATAGAAGCCAGCGGAATGATTATATTGTGAACACTGTGCACCTCACCACAGGTGACTAGCATTTGATGAAATAATTAAATTGTAATAGAAGAAATCAATGTGTCTTTCTTCACTGGGATTAGAAGTGAATGCCTTACTTTCCCTCCTGCCAGCACCTGCAGTATGCTTTACTGTTCTCACCACAGTGTAATAAAATATGGTACATTTTAATCTAAAAAGGATATATCTAATGTGTAGTATACATGTCATGCAAAATGCAGTACAGTAAAGATATAGGGGTCTTATATGGAATGGACACATTTATAAAACAAACATATGAAGGAAGAAATGAACATTAAAAAGAGTGCTTATTT
Source organism: Mixophyes fleayi (assembly GCF_038048845.1). Classification (NCBI taxonomy): domain Eukaryota; kingdom Metazoa; phylum Chordata; class Amphibia; order Anura; family Limnodynastidae; genus Mixophyes; species Mixophyes fleayi. Next base: position 142,909,858 of record NC_134402.1, read on the forward strand.
TTTACTTTAGTAGGATCAATATAAATATGAATTCAGCTGTAAAATACTAGCATTTGTGCCAGATGTATGACAGGGATAACAAATGTAAAATTTTGCCCTACTATAGCATATAAAAAAGCATAGAGAGCGTATAGGCATGTGGCTTAATAGTGTTAGCAGCAAATGCGAACGTCATACTACCCTATTTCTACACAACAAAAAGTATCATATACACAAGAGAGAATAGTGTCTGGACAGTGTTGTTAGTAAATGTGAAAGTTGCATGTTCCACATAAAATGTAATTAGACACCAACTACAATGTGCAAATAGATATTTAATTAAATACAAACATGTTTTGTGTTCCCCTTTAAAAATCAAATTTGAATCTCTCAGTAGTCAAAATTTCAATTAAGTAATGCGAATAGACAGTTGTGACTTCATATAGCCATGACAGGACAGATCAATACGCAACTCCTCCTGACAAGCTTATCTACATTTGTGTCGAGTTCTACTTCAGTCACAATTACATGATAATGCCCCTATTGTACTGTAAGCCTACACTTGCCTGCCCTTTCCCTTCCCCTTTCTGACTTTCCAGGCATAAAGATTCATTAGTGTAAGATGCGTACAAATCTGGATACAGACGTATGCATACTTTTTGGTATGCATGCCCAGTACAGAAATGTTTATCTTAAGCAAACTAAAACAAATGTCGATCCAACTTTACATTGTTAGGAACCCCTCCAGCCGGCATAACACAACCCGGAATCTACTCTGCCAATCAGGTGTTCAATGGAGCCCCTGTTGGTGGGGACAGACTGGGCTGCAGACTGACAGAGGGTCGTGAAGTGTGTACCGGCTGGGGAGAACCCAGGCAAGCGGATTAAGGTCCACGCAGAGGTCAAGGGCCGGCAGCAGACAGCGGTATCAGTAAACAAGCTGAGGTCAGGGATCACAGGCGAATAGCAGAAACGATAAACAGGCCAGGGATCAGGGTCACAGGATACACGAGCGAAGTCAGTTCAAAGCCAAAAGGTCATACACGGTAAATCAGATGAGGTCTCAGAAGACTAGAGCAGGAACAAGCAGGTCAGCAGACTGGAACACAGAAGCTATAACCGGCAATGAGGCAGCAGACCTCATTGCCTTAAATACACAGATGGGCCAATTAGAGCTTGCCTGCACCCCTGAGGACTAATCAGCAATCTGGCTCCAGACCAATCAGGGCTAGACCCTGTCAGACACCCACCGTTGCAGGCTAATGCCTGTAACTACAGCCCTGCATTTAATTAGCCCACAGGCTTGCCTGCGCACGCGCCCAGCAGTTCTCCTTTGCTGGGACGCGGCGCTCTCACTCTCTCTCAGCGTCCCGACCGTTGTCTAGGCAACGGCCGGGACGAGCCCCCGGAAGGGACGTCCCGGTCGTCATAGCGACGGCCGGGACGGAGGTAAGGGGGTCGCGGCGGCTGGGCACCGCCGCGGCTCGTAACATACATGACCCCCATAGTAAATTAGAATTTGCACCAAACTTTTGCATTTGATTCAATGTGTTTGGCATTAGCACACTGACATTGTATTTTAGTAAGTGGGTTAATGATTTCTTTCTGAGTGGAGAGACAAACCACTATTACAAAGCAATTACTATTACCAGCAAGAGGATATCAGTGTATAGCAATTATTATCCTTTGTTTATAAATCACCAACATATTACACAGTGCTGTACATTGAGCTGATTCTAATCGAAACAAATTAAATACAATTATGGAACAGAAGATGGCCCTAACTAAACAAGTTTACAGTCTAAAATGGGATACAATTTATAAACATATGGTAGGGGGAATAGTAATTATAGCTGCTGGTTGGTAGAGTGAGAGTTCAATAAGGCTAAGTTGCTGTAAAAATTTAGATTTTGAAGATGAGAAAGAGGGATAAGCTTCCTGGAAGAAAGTCTACAAGGACCATTTAAAGATTTTGAAGGTTGAGGACAGTCTGATAAGGTGGGTAGAGATCACCATTAAAGAGCTGTATGAGAGCATGTGTCTGTATCATATGAGATAATGGGAGGGGAAGACATGAGTGTGTCACTGGAAGAGTGTAAAGGGAGGCTGGTATTTTTGGTTGAGGTTAGAAATATAGGGGGGACAGGAGCTATGAAGGGACGTGTTGGCAAGACTCAGCACTTTGAAATGTATTCTGAAGTTTGATCTAGATAAATGAAGACTTTGACAAAGATGTGCAGCAGATGAGGAAGGCTGGGAAGTGTAAATGAATTTTGCATTAGCAATTATGACTCATTATAGTCTCTATAGTCTAGTAATTGAAAGGCTAGACAGAATTAGGATGCACCAGTCGAGGCAGAAAGTTATAATAGCGTAGGTCAGGAGCTTGATGGCATCTTATGCAAGGAAATAACATTTTTATGATGTTGCACAAGTAGAAACAGCATTTTCTGAATGTGGGGAATAGAGGCAGAGTTAATATTGACACTGAGAAAGCCGACTTAGAAGATAGGTAGAACGATGGTCCTAAGGTTCCAAGTGAAAATGCTCGAACAGGCCATGTTTTGATTCTTGAGATGGTTCCATGAATCAGTTGTTGTGACAGGATGGACCACCTATACCACCCTGTCCGTTGTGTTGCTGGGGACCGGCTGGCCTTGCCTTGCCACTGTCCCTTTTCTTTATCCCAATTTGCACCCATCTAAATGCAGTAGGAGGGGGCTTGCTGCTGCCACCACTAGGCTCCTTTGCCGGAACTTTCGCTGCTAGTGAACCTACTCACTGGGCACCAGGGCAGATACCCATGACCTCTTCCTTTTGATCAGGGTTACTGTGGATGGCTCCCTCTTGCCTATCACACTGGCCAGTGCTGCAAGGTAGAAGCAGAGCGTTGGTACTGGAATGCTGGGTCCCAACCTCAGAACAGCCGGAAACTGGTTTAGATTGGTCTAATCAGTAGGTTATGGAAATTGCTACAGGTAAGTACATGTCAAAGTAGGATATTGAAGCAGTGATCTTGATTAGCTTAAGTGTCCTAATAAGGACAGTTACATACACTAGTTTAAGGTACTAGTGATTTCCAGAAGTACAGAGGGAATAATACATTACATAGTCAAACAGTCGTCCTTTTATACAGATTTACCACATTTTGTCAGGGAATAGCCCAGCCCCCTCATCCGCCTAGGGACCGAAACGTCTCATATCCCATTAGATAATTTAACATCAGGAAATAATCTAATCTTGCATCTAACACAGTTTAACTTTCATACTAACCTGATTTCCTTAAGTTTGCTGTCTATATTGTTAGGAGGTTTCCTGTCTCTCTAACAAGACATGCTAACAGGTAACGACCCCCTGCCGTGCCTTCAGGCCAAAGCAGGTGTTTGTCACTTCTGAGATGAAAATAATTAATTTTGCTTAATGAAAAGCCTTTGTGGAGATGAAAATGTTTAACAAAGTGATGTTATGCACTTCCCCTGTGTGCTGTTTCAACTGTCCAATTCCTTTCTGTGTGATCTGCACTGATCCTACTACACACCTAATTACCTAAGTGTGGTACCATTTAAACTTATGTCCATGATGCTACACGGAGGACTATTTTACTTGCAACAGTTCTGAACTACTCCCCTGTTTAACATGCCCTCCTGCAGACCACCAGGGCATAACACCCTGTTCAGAGACTGTGCTAATTATCAAGGATCATTCGCAGCTCAAAGCTGATCCCCAGAGCGATGTCTGTGCCAGTCGGTTGATGCATTAGTTGGGCAGACAGTTAGATAATATCCCAGGATAGAGACTGCTACTGTGCCACACAGGATATAGCATTATTTCCAGTTTGACACAGTATTTCTGATTAACTGTACATAGAAGTAAAGGTCATTGGTTGGCCTGACTGCCTCTCAGTCCAGCTCACACCTAATCAGCTTTCCCAAAACCCTCTGAAGTACATGTCCCTTCATCATCCTTATTTTACTAAGATCCTAGCAGCCCATACATGAAGCCTGTATGAATACCACTTGTTTGCTCAGTGAATGTGAGTTACTTCAGTTACTACCTTGCAGAGCCCACTTAGGGAATGTGTGATCTAGGCAGACAGCGATATTGAATCTTTGATCTGCTGGACTTTGGTGTTTGCTCGGGGGATGTGCAATCCGGGCAGTCAGGGATGTAGAATGTGACAATGACTGAACACAATCTTTCAACTACATCTGCTACCATGTTGCCATTCAATTGAGCACATTTCTTTTGGCTTATTAATTAGGTCCGCTCTGAGAGTACCTGAGTCTTTGATGTGGTAATAAATGAACACAATATTTTAACTACAGCCAATACAATGTATCCTAGTGAATTCATTGCAAAACCATAGCAACTTTGATGTTCAATAAAGCACATGTGTTTGGTGTTTTAGCTAACAAGTTTAGCTTTGCTGGTATATAGAAGCACTACTGGTGTACAGATATGTAGTACAATGTAACCATATGTCAATTAACTTGACCTATCCCCCCCTCCAATTAGCCCCAACATTAAATTTATAGCATTCACATTTATTAATTAGAACTAAATCCTCCCTATCAGACCCTGATTTTCAATTAAAAGCATTCACATTTAATAAACAGACATATTTCCCCCCAATTTGCCCCAACATTAAATTAATAGCATTCAGAATTAATAGATAGACATATTTCCCCCACCATGCTCTGACTTTAAATAAATGGTACTCAAACTTTAAAAATGCACCTATATCCCCTCCTAACAGCCCCAATATTAAATAATTAGCATTCTCATTTAATAATTAAACCTGGTTTCCCCCAAATTGCCCCTATATTAAATAACTGTCATTCAAAATTAATAAATAGCCTCTATTCTTCCTAAATTCAGCCCAACATTAATTTAATAAGCCCCAACCCACACTAGCATTAATTAAATAATGTCACCCCTCCACCTTAAATTAATAGTTATTACTATGACCCCACTATTAAATTAAAGAGTCTTTATCATGAAATAAATTGCCTTCACCAATAAATTAATATTTCCCACTTATTCAATGATTATCACCCACCCTTACCATTATGTTGTTACCCACCCTTAACCCCTGTTGCAGAAGAGCCCACACTTAACTTCTTCTGTTTGAATCTGTACATTTCAGAGGAAGACTCTTCAATCTATTTCCTACACTATGACATGCTGCCTGCTACACGAAAGAGAGGTGCAGGACGCATGCTGCAGATGGTGAATGGAACAGATCTGTAGAGGAAGGGGACCAGCCTGTCAATGAGTCGTGGCTGGAGGGTATGGGGGGGCTCCCGGTAACTGAAACCTGCCCCCCAAGTGCGTGCCTGGCAATATCCCACAGAAGACCATCTCTAAATTTGTTATTTCTCCACTGAGTTTTCAAAACATTTTGATATTTCCTAAGTAAAATTAAATCTCAGAAAAAGTGAAACACACTGAACTGGAGGTTCTTGCTCATTCCATATTAAAGGCATAATAGACCTGTAATTAAAATATGCAGAAACTTGGGATTTGTATCGCTCTCTCCAAACTCACTCTGTACAACATTAGTGCTGAGGCATTGAAATTAATTTACCTCTTCAAAACCCCATATATTAAATAAAAGAAAACATTTTTTTATGGTGGCCCATCTTTCCTTGTTGGATTCTGTTTTTGGACTGAATATTTTTTCTTTTTCTTTAGGGTACTATATGGGTACATTTTATTAAAACAAATAGCTGTTCTTTAAAGGGCAGTCCTACACTGTTATGTCCCCAAATTTATCCAGGTCATCTACAATTTTTAGCTCCATTCCTAAACTTCATTCCTTCTGGTATCTTCTTTACCAGCTTTTTTTTAATTTATTAAACATAATATTTTATAATGAAATATGTAGTATATAGCAAGTAGAGATGTGTGCTGACCCCCATGTTGATGTGGTTTTTGCTCTTATATATGTTTGTGTTCAGGTTTTGTGACAGATTTTCCCAAAAAATCATAAAAGGTTTTGGTTTTGGATCTGGATTTAATTAAAAATTGTGAAAAGAAGAAAAAAATAATGTAATTTTAAACTGTTTTTGCTCCTATATCACTATTTATAGCATTGACATTATTTTCCAGACATTTCCAGTCTATTTTCTAATGATCAATTCACAACTGTCCCAATTGTCACTAATTTTGGCCAATGTCTGCAGCAGGGACAGGCTGGGCTCAGGCCGGTCCTATAGTGGTCTACCTTGGGCTGGGTGATTGGGTGAACAGTATTTTTTTTCCCTTTAAAAAAGTCCCTAATAAGCTGCTTGGTCGAGTCTTGCCCCCTGGGCTAAAATTTGCTAGCCCTCCCTCCCCAGGTCTGCAGCGAGCTGTCTTAATGGAGGATTTTGTAATTTTGCCAACATTGTGTTTGCTTTCTCCCATTCAATTCCCAAAATAATTAATCAGTCTATATGGTTCACAAACTTCATCACTTAGCATAAATCATCAATCATCATATCTCCATCTCTACATGTATTCTTTGCCAAGGCCAAAATCTGTCCTCTTAATTTCTCAGAATGTGGATTGCATTGTCAAGACATAGTTTGAGCAACTAAATCTGCATCAATGTGAGTATTAAACATATTTTCTTGTGTGGGAAGGGCAACTATTGGCCTATCTGAACTGTCTCTTTAATATATTTCTTAACTTCACTAACAGAGCATATAAATATTATTTATATAAATGGGTCTTGGAGACCAAATCCGCTGCAAGTCTCAGGCAGTCCCCTTTGCCCTTGGTTTGGAGAAAGCTTCCCCCAGGGCAATGATTTTTCAGCCCTCACTTCCCATAAGTATACACGAATCCCCTGGTTTGAATCAGAAAGGCAGCATTACGGCACAGAGTACTTAAGTAAAACAAGGTGTGAAAGCTCTGCTCTTGGACTCTTATAAATGCTCTGCCCATCGAAAAATGTATTGTGTGCATAGTCTTTTAATTTTTTTAAGCATGGGTGCAGGTCACCTTCATCAAATTACTTTTAGAAATGTATACAATACAGCACCGCCGCGGACGCTTCTTAGACAGCGCCGCGGCTGTTGTATACTATAGTGCCGACATGTAGGGCACTTTTTAGCAGAGGGGGGGAGGTTTCTGGAGACCCAGAAACCCCCCTGCGTGCGCCACTGATATACTGGTATTATGATATATGCATTAACAACAACCAGTAGCCACTAGTCCATCTACTCTAAACTCTCTGAAAGAGACAGAAATTATGTTTTGAGAAAATTGGCACGCAACCAAATCATCATTTATTTTCATTCAGATCCACAAAGTTGGATCTTGTCAGATTTCACCAAATCCAAACCGCTTATCTCTGATAGCAAGCGCTGAAAGAAAAATATGGGAAACTCTAAAGTTTGTGTCTTGGAGCATTAGCATCAAGGTAAATAAAAGCTGTAGATTTCAGCTGTAAAATTGAATCACAGTACTTAAATAGAATTAAATTGGTATTATTTTTGCAAAAGGAACACCATAGAAACATTTCATTGAAATCCAATAATAACCAACCCACACAAATCAAATGTCTTCTGGTTTTAACTAACTACAGCTAGTACAGCCAGCACATTTTTACTGTAGTTAGTTCCAATAACTAACATCAGCCTTATAAAATGACAGTGGGATCTGGACATAGACAGAATCAACATAAAATTATCCTTTCCAATATTGACCCGGGGGTAAATTTATCAAGCTGCGGGTTTCAAAAAGTGGAAATGTTTCCTATAGCAACCAATCAGATTCTAGCTGTCATTTTGTAGAATGTTCTAAATAAATGATAACTAGAATCTGATTGGTTGCTATAGGCAACAGCTCCACTTTTTCAAACCTGCAGTTTGATAAATTTACCCACTGGTCTGTTATCAAAAGCTATTCTCTGTAGTTATTATCAGTCCAAGTTTAAAATTGTTCATTGTAAAATTTTATTAAATGTTCCAGACTGTAAACATAAAGCTACACATAGTACTGTCCATTTAATTGTGCAGTTTGATTGTGTTCTTTTTGAAATATATCTTTAGGTAGATACATAGTCAAATGATGTTTCTATAAATCCCAAGAACCATGTGTTTAATGTGTTTCTATGTAATTCATGACGTATAAATACATTATGCCAGGCAACAGTTGCTATATGATAAAACGGAAGAAATAGTAAGCACATATCTTTCTGATTTATGTGTCAAGGAACAATATATGTTGCCATGGCCACTAACAACACAGCAGTGTTCGTTCACAAATGAAATGCTTTTAACCCTAGTCAAATTTAGAGAAATATGCTTGTAAAATAAATCAACTCAACACGCTGCCTTTTTATTTAATGACTTCAATGTCACATTTCTTGTTTTCAATGTTTCTGTTGCATTGATAGAAATGTGGCTATAAATGTGCTTATCCATTTAAAGTACAGCTAGTTGTGCTAAAGGTGTCCCAGCGAGACGATAAACCACTATCTGATACCTTCCACAAGGTTGAAATCTTTGAGGCAAAGATGATCTGTAGCTACTAACGAATACAGTAACACCACCCAAAAAAGCACAGTCTCTGCTCCTTGAAGATCATTTAAATATCTTGTGCCATGCCTGATAATCACAAAATCTTGTTTTTGCACATGGGTGCAATATGAGGCACACACTTGCACCTAGCACACCATTTAGGAAGTAAATCCCTGATCCTACTACCTCCTCCCTTCAGAAGGACCAATATTTTAATAATTGCTCATGCTGCAACTTGACATGATAAGCTTTATGCTTGTTGTACTACAAGTGCAATGGTGCAAAAGTAGGTATATGAGATTACATAATAGCATGTGTGCTATTTGTGCTGTGGACCATATTGTTTCATATATGTAAATGATTCAGTTTACACATCACAATCCTTAAACATGAGTATCCTAAAAATAACTATAAATGAGATTTTCTTCTCAGAATGAAATACTTCAAAACCTGTCCTGAGGGCATTTATTGGGTCTCACTGCATAACATTCAGACAGATTAATCCCACTTGAGAAGAACAAATTACACAGAACTGTTAGGAACCCCTCCAGCCGGCACAACACAACCCGGAATCTACTCTGCCAATCAGATGTTCACTGGAGCCCCTGATGGTGGGGACAGACTGGGCCGCAGACTGACAGAGGGTCGTGAAGTGTGTACCGGCTGGGGAGAACCCAGGCAAGCGGAGTGAGGTCCACGCAGAGGTCGGCAGCAGACAACAGTATCGGTAAGCAAGCTGAGGTCAAGGGTCACAGGCGGATAGCAAAAACGGTAAACAGGCCAGAGATCAGGGTCACAGGAAACACAAGCGAAGTCCAATTCAAAGCCAAGGGTCATACACGGGAAATCAGTAGCGGTATCAAAATACAGGAACAGGAACAAGCAGGTCAGCAGACTGGAGCACAGAAGCTATAACCGGCAATGAGGCAGCAGACCTCATTGCCTTAAATATCCAGATGGACCAATCAGAGCCTGCCCCCAGATAGAACACACTTGCAGGCTAATTGCCTGCTACACTATGCGCCAATCAGGGCTTAGCCCTGGCATCCACACTTGCAGGCTAATGCCTGCTAATTCAGCCACAGGCTGAATCTGATTGTTTGCCCCATATGCGCGTGCGCACCCGGCTGCCTGGCCGCCGCGATGCAGAGGCGTCCAACCGTTGCCTTGGCAACGGTCGGCAGTTGGGTGGAAGTGTCGTCCCGGTCGTCATGGTGACGGCCGTGACGCCGGGAGGCATAGGAAACGAGCCGCGGCGGCTGTGAGTACCGCTGCGGCTCGTGACAAGAACTCATCATTCAGCTTTAGTTAGATCTCTTTCTAACATGAAAATGTAAATCTGAAGGGGGGGAGAACAATGATACGGTTATTTCAGGTGCTTAATGTCCACTTCCTTAAGGTACAATTGATTATACTCTCATACTCTCTCGCATGGATAAGGCAATGACCATAGCTTTATAGAAACTAGTATGGAGGAAGTGGAAGAGGAGGATGTGTTATCACAAGCAACGTATGCTGATGGGTTTTGCCACACATTGGGGCTCATTTAGAGTTAAACATATAATTCACATTTCGTATACTCTCACAAGAGACTTAGGGCTAGATTTACTAACGCGGGTTTGAAAAAGTGGGGATGTTACCTATAGCAACCAATCAGATTCTAGCTGTCATTTATTTAGTGCTTTCTACAAAATGACAGCTAGAATCTGATTGGTTGCTATAGGCAACATCCCCACTTTTTCAAACCCGCAGCTTAGTAAATCTAGCCCTTACACTTCCTTCTGTATGAGATTCCTATGGAGGTTAAGTGATAGTGGGAAGGGGTGGGCAAGCATAGCGAAGTACAATAAGGGCATGTTCACACAAATGTGACCAGTGTTGATCTGGACATAGGCGCCTATACCTCTGTCACTCGACTCATGGCGCAAAACGCACATTGATGATGATGTAAATCACCAGCAGCTTCTGATTGGCTGATAGTGTTTGGGCTTCTCCCACTATTAGTAAGTAAAGCATTAGCATATTATATGAATTGCGTTCATCAATTAAGTTTACCTTACTTTATTAATATTTCCATTTAAGCAGCGGCAGAAAAGAAGATTACAATTTGATTTTTAAACAGGGGGTAACGGATGTTTGTGTTTAGTTAAATTTAATTTCTACGTTTATTTTTTTTACGTCTGTATTTCATTGCAAATGGGAATTTCGCATTTATTAATAACAGTGGACGGACGCTATTCTCATAAGTATATGATACTTATATATTGTGTACATGGGTAATATGACTTTAGGATATACTACTAACAAAATTAAGAAGTAGCACAATGCATTTGTTATTCCTAGCATAAAACAAGAGCATATGCTACTATTTATCAAAGGCAGTGTCAAACAGGCCCACCGGGACACCAGTGAAATCCCCAGTGGGCCCCATTGTCAGAAAGCTTGTATGTATGTATGTATGTATGTATGTATATATATGTATGTATGTGTATGTATGTATATGTATCTGTGTGTGTATATATATATATATATATATATATATATATATATATATATATGTGTGTAAATGCTGTATAGACTGGTGTGTGTGTGTGTGTGTGTGTGTGTGTGTGTGTGTGTGTGTGTGTGTATAGGCATGTATGTATGTATGTATATGTATGTATGTATGTGTGTTTAAAAAGCTGTAAAAACTAGTGTGTATGTATGTAAATAGTTAAAAAAAATTTTTTTAGAAATATTGTTCGTTTTTCGGATTTACGGATCAGAAGACAGAAAACAGAGGGCAGCTCCTGATTGTCAGCGCTAATACACTAATATCTTTTATTTATTTTTTTGCTGTGGAAACCATCCCAGGTTCTGTTCTGCTAGGGCTGGATGAAGGTTTTTAAAATATTTTTTTTATTTGCTGGACTTTAAAGCTAGGATCAACACAGAAATCTACGTGGGAGAAGGGGCTGGTTACATTCTTGCTTTGGAACCAGTAAATTAAGATAGAGCTGCAATGTTCCAGTGATTAAACTGCTTTGTAGATTTGGACAGGGTTGCAAGATTCTCTACTGGGTGTTATTATATTCATTATTTTATTAAATTGGGACAAAATATTGAATCAGTTCGTTATAGACGACTTTTATCAGCAGCAGAATTGATTCACCCATTTCCATTAAAGAGGGAAGATGGGGAGAGAAAAACAAATATGCTAATGCAGATCATCAATGCATTTGCTGCTATGGCATTTCTTTAACCATTTATCTATCACCATTTTGTCTCGTTAATGTTCCATCCGCAGGTTCACCTACGGAAACCTTGTTACGACATATTCTTTTATATTTAAATGCAATAGAATTAGAGGTTTAATATAATAATGTTAAAACTACATTAAAGGTATCTAAGGCTCATGATATAGGAAATGTATCATATTTAGGATCATTTTATTCTGCACATTACCATCAAGAATCCACTACTATTAGTGAAGCGATCACAGGAAGCAATCGCTGTTAGGAACCCCAACAGCCAGCAACACAAAACCCGGAGTCTACTCAGAAGTCTGGTTTTCGCTGGAGCCCCTAGTGGTAGGGACAGACTTGGCCGCAGACAGCTGACGGTCGTGAATTGTGCGCTGACTGGGGAGAACCCAGCGATAGAGGATAGGAGCAATAGCAGAGTGAGGTCCAGGCAAGGGTCGAGGCCGGCAGCAGACAGAATATCCAGTACACAAACCGGGGTCAGAGGTCACAGGCAAATCAGCAGCGTAGGAGTCCAGGCAAAAAGGTCAATGGGCACAGGCAATCAAACGAAGTCAGGAATCAGGCAAAAGGTCGGCAACAAGTAATCAATCCAATGGTAACAGAAACCAGGAACACAGCAGGCTAGTCAGCAGCAAAGCAGGAACTATAACCGGCAGGGAAGGATTGCCCCTCCCTGCCTTAAATACTAGCACTGGCCAATAGAAATGCCTGAGGCACAGGAAGAAAAATGGGCCAGCTGGTTACTCTCTAATTTGCGCACGCGCCCGGCTGCCCTGGATGCCGGGACGCTACACATAAGGAGTAAGGCGGAAGGGACGTCCTGATCGTCATGACTACGGCCAGGATGCCAGGAAACAGAGGGGAGCGAGTAACAATTGTGTTTGGAATGCAAATAGGTTGGTTTAAACTGGATTAGGTTGGTTCCCTTAGGCACATGGGCTCAGCTGTTGGAGTGAGCTGGCAACCACCTTATCAGTGGAATCCCTTGAACTGACCTATGATTTGTATTGTACTGGACTGACCCCTGGACCAATGAAGAAAGACCTTAGTTCACCTTTGTGTACATTGTGACATCATTACCGTTTATTTTGTTAACTGAAAATGCATATAAGAAAGCCCTAGGCCAGTGTTAGATCCCTCTACTTCTGACTGCAGACTACAAGGCTAAATATGGACCTGGGCCCAGGAAGCGCATGCGTAATGTAATGTATTTGGTTTGTACTTTCCTGTTTATTGTTATACCTTTTATGCATCATTATTTCTTGCTGTAAATCCTGCTATGTTTTGCTGTTAAATCTCTTTGTGCAATTATTGTGGAACCACAATAATTGCATTGGACAATGTTTATTGGTAGTGACAAAACAAACATTACAATACCTACTTAATATTAGGATAAATTAATAAAGAACATGAATAGAATATAGGATTCAAGTGCGCACTCCCACATCAAGTAATTGGTTGAGAGTGCGCTCAGTCTGCTATGTTTCAATGTGGATATATAATAGATAGCCACATCCATCATTGGTCAAAACCAATTAATAATTAAATAATTTACTAATTGTAGAAATATGATGGTGGTATATGAAATAATATGAACCTGCAGTAAATCTTATATAAGCAAGAAAACATGTGAATTACATCATCTCTACATTCAAATTAGTAAGCGCTTTAGAAATATTTTGAAAACAAGGCAGTGCCAAAAATAGAAGCAGTGCTACATAATGAGTTAAGTCTTACAGTAATATTTATTATAAAATGTTAAAATATATAACTCTGTATAAATTTCTATAGAGCAAATATAACACAATGATATTTGTCTCTTTGTATATATTTCACAACAAATGAATAATGTAACACAACAGTAAAATGTAATATAATAATATCTTTTAGAGATTGAAATTTCAAATGGGCCTAATGGGTCTCATTTAGATTGAGAAGCAAAGTAAAAAAAGGAGCACATTTTCTCCTGAACAAACTATGTTGCATTGAAAGGGGTGCAAATGCATTTATTTTTTTGTATTAAGCAGTTGAAAGTCAGCAGTAGAAATGTGATGTTAAGACATCGTTATAAAACCAGTCATCCCCACTTGATATTCTAAAATGTATATGTTAAAACGAAGAAGTTTATAGAGTGGTATACATATGTACATCTTTAGTATCTTTTGTATGGCTGTGATAGTGTACATTCTCTATAGATAGTATAACTTATTATAACCAGTGCAATATTAACATATATTTATATAATTCCAGCTATTTTACTGCACCATTTAAATTATCGATGATGAGAGAAAGATATAAGTAAGTTATCCATATAAAAGATCCCTTGAGCTCTCTTTCACATTAATCGAGGTAAGTAATTGCTGGATTTAAACATTGTTACATACAGTCAGAAAAATAACCTTTAATTGAGAAAATAGTATTTAGAACATTGAAATCTCAGGAGGCATCAAAAGGGGTAACAATTATAGAAGAGGCAATGCTTTCTGTTATTCTGTCGCAATACAGGCTACAGAGGACACTTGCTGCAAACAGCCCTTTGCTAAAGGTCATGTTAATTAGGACTAAAGTCCTTACTCCTGCCAATCTTTGCACAAATTTGGAATTTCATTTCTCTCCTGGAGCTTCAAAGATCTTGTTTTGTTTGCCTGTTTATTGGCTTCATCCCTTACACTTCTACATTCTCCAATGCATTGACTGCAACTTCATCCCTCACGATTCTACATTGTCCAATACATAGGATTCAGATTTGTCTTTCACTATTCCATCATTTCCAACCCATCAACTTCAATTTAATTTTTACCAATTCTATCTATTCCAACCTATCGACTTCAGCTTTGTTCCTCACCACCTGTCCTCTCAGGACTAAATGGCTTGGTCGATAGTGGTTCTTTCCTGGGAGCAACCAACAATGCAGTTAGGGAGGTTTTCTTTGCCTAAGGATAAGAGAATTTTCAACTGGAGAGCTGAAAAGATCCAGGAGTGGAACAAGTCATGCCAGACCATTTGCCTACAATCAGAGACAACAGCAATGCTATGTGCTACTGCCAAAGAGAGAAGACCCAAGGAGTACCAAAGGTTCAACAGAGTCTTTGACAAAAAGCAGGAAGAGACATGACCACATATAATAGGATTTCTCAATTGACATACTACTTGGCACTATGTCACCAAGGTGCAGATAATACCAGATGTCTGAGCTTGAGACAAGGGACATGCCAAAAGAACTTGGAGTGTAAGGTTCATCTCTGGCCGGTGCATAGTTCTTTTGCATGGCAAAGAATGACAATTCCAAAAAACCCTGCATCAACTATCGGGGGCTCAACAAAATCACTTTCAAGAATTTGTACTACTTTCCAGTGATCTCTGACCTGTCAATAGACTCCGACAGGTGGCTACAGTCTTCGTTAAACTGTACCTGTAAAGGGCCTATAACCTGATCTTGGTCTGGGTGTGTAGTATCTTCTTTCAAACAAGGGAGCACCTTTTTATTTAATGTCTTTTTGTCATTTGTACTCGTGGCATTCCCATGTCATCCAATACAAATGCAGTAATGCTGTTAAAAGTTTCTGTATTGAACTAGCTCTTAGAAACTATTGTGCATTTCAGACTTGGGTTGCAAGGATTTTTGCTTGTTGAATTAGCATGCTTTCCCCATCTTTTTTGTGCTCTTGTGCTTTTAGAAGCATGGGGGGGGGTGCTATGAATACAAATATTCAAAGACAATCCATACAACTGGGGAAAGCTTACAGCTTAGTATGTGTGTGGGTATATGTACTCATATATGACAATACCTTCTTATCCAATAGCTGCCCAACTTTTTTAGTGAGTACATTTTTCACTACTGCACCACTTTCCAGAAACTGCTGTAAATTCAAGTATTTGGTTATAAAAAGACAATTAGTATTTTCTGAAAATGCTAAGTTTTCTTTAAAAAACTGTTTTTTTATTTGTTTGAGTACTGCACAAAAAATTTACTGATATCGAATTTTGGGATTTGATAAAACAAAATGTGCCTAAATAGTAATAATTACAAATTATTACTTTATTAAATGTATACTAATTACAAGGGTAGATGTGAATGTAAATGTGTGTGTTATTAATCCGTGAGATTGCGTCATAACACTTGGCGCACTAATCACAATCGTACGGTAAAACAATATTAATTAATTTTGCCGACTTTATCCAATTATTTGACTTCCACAGGCCACCCTTTGAGAGTATATCTAACACTCTCACCCATTTAAGATTTTTGCTGCAGATCTCATTATTACACTTCATTCTCTGTAATGTATGTCCCCCTTAGTACACCCACACTGTCTGTGGATATCAGTCAGGTTACCATAAAAGAGAGTCATAATTCTCTCTACGGAACTTTCAGAGCTTGGAGTTAACCTTTTGTATGCCCTTCATCCACATATGTAATACATTATATGGAAGGATACAAGGTACAATAAAAAAAGTATCATCAATACATAATATTCTAGTAACTTTCCTCATGCCTAGCTTGTCCATCTGTCCGAGGCATGTCTTAGTTTATATGACAAATAAACAATATATTTTCACAAATAACACCATCTTATGTCTGTTACCATAATCTCATTTATGATCTCCTTCAGCCTTTTTAGTTAAATGCACCTAATAATATCAATGTGTTTTTCATCAACATTTGTGGGGTGGGCTTTTGTCCATTCATTCTGTCCAGTCTCCCAATATCCAAATTTCTTTGTGCATGAAACAGTGATCGGCTTGCCGAGTATTGGAAAACTTGAAACTAAGAGACCTAGTTGTATTACCTTCCCTCTACTAACCTCCCACCCCATAAATCAAGTACCTTGGAAATATTCATTGGAAAGAGAACTATTCCTACTTAATTCAGTCTCTGAGGCACATAAGAGCACACCCAGCATTCAGTTTGGCCTAAAACCTTACCCACCAAAGAATGATAATCATTCTCATGGATACCCACTCAAGTCCAAATTATTACTGGACTGCCATTGGTGGATGCACTTCTCTTCAACTATGGGGTCACCGTACTTACAGACACAATGTTTTTCAGTCAATACCCCATCACACTGTCTCCGAGCTCCAAGGTTAGCAGAACTTTTCTTTACCCCCGAATTAAATAGTGTAATTGGCTGGACCGATTGTGCTAACAACTTCTCCTTCATCCCTACATCCTCAGTATCACTACCTGAACCAGTCTCCATCACTTGATCCCCAATGAAAGAATTGAATGCCCTAGAAAGAGAATAAGGATGAGAGAAACACTGAAAAGGGAAAAACAGGACATCCGCTGCTCCATGATGGCATAACAGTCTTTGCAAAGTCCTTTGACTCAGGTGTTATTAACTGCAATCTTAGGTCTCACAGTACAGATTCACGAGTGTCATTCTCGGCTGTAATTTGAACCTTCTCCTGGTTGTTGACTCCACTGCAGTGGGTAGAATGTCTGCTACTCTCAGGGATGTGGTGCTGGTGGTCAACACTTGGTACCTGTCTGTCAAACAACTTGAGCGTCCGAAATTACAGTCCATTGCATTCTCTCCCAGTCATGACAGTTAGTGTATACCATTTCAGGAGACAGCGTTTTGAACGTCCTTTGTTGCTGCCTCACTATTTGCTTTTCTTTACAAGATTTTGAACAGTCTCTCCATTATGAACTCAGATTTTCAACATTCTCTCCATTATGAACTCATCTCGAGAATCTACCATCAAATGAAGTTGCTTTTCAAAAGTATTTCAAAAGGTGACAGGTTAATAGGTGGTTTAGGAGTGGTTCTGATAGTAGGGAGGACTAGTGACAAAAGCTTCCGGCCACTCCAATCTAGTTTCAACTCTATTCAATTCATTCTAGATAGTACCATTTATTCTATTTTCCCACTGGCTTGTGGCTTATAGAGAGTATGGAACTTACTATCACTGCCCTTATGTTGTACACATTATTTAAAAGTTATTACCAGTAAAATGAATATCCCTATCACTTTCTATAACCCTAGGGATACCATATCTACTAACAAAATCCTGAGTATGACACAGCAATATTAGAAACATTTAATGTGATATCGCAAATTAGTATAAGGGGTTAATTTCAGTAGGGACTGACTGCTATCCTATATTTGGAGGTGGGGTAGGTCAATTAATATCCATTGTACTCCATAGAACTAGTCCAGTCATTTTGTCTGCAACCCAGCAAGTGAGCTTCTGTGGAAGTACAGCTCATCTCCGCTCCCCGTCCAACCCCCTGATCCAGCACCCACCAATGTTTAAGAGGGAGAGAGACAGGGGTATTCCCAGGGAGGGGAAAGCACTGAGGAAATTTGACCCTGGAAATAAGGAACCACTCAAGGGGAGGAGGGGGTGTTCATTCTGAGGATTGATGGCTGGAAGCTGCAGAGTGGCTGGTTTTGAGTTGCCATACCCTACCAGTGGACAACATCTGCAGATCTATGGGTCTTCAAGTTAGGACTGCCAGGTGACTGTAACGTCTAAAGCTGTTTGCTTGGTTTTATTGCAATAAATATATTGTTTTACTTTCTAACTGCATTTGCCTGACAATAGGAACCTTAGAAGGTAATGGGTAGGCTTCCCTAGCATAGTAAGGCACCCCTGGGTGGCCAACCAGTGTGAAGTAGGTAGAGCTGAGACATAAAACCCAGTATCTTCACAGCCGCCATTTTAGATTTCACATGTTAGTCAGAGATGCAGCATATGTCTCCCCTTAGCACAGAATCAATGGTAAGATATTCTGTCAAGTTATGCATTTATAAAATATTTTCATGTTTGCATTGTATTATATGTGTTCATATTGTGATTGTATTCTATTACAGTTTACCACTTGATCTACCATGTTCTTCATTACTTGAATAAATACCATTCTTCAGATTTTCACATCTGGATTATTAAAGTGGGAGTGGTTATGCTGTCTGTCTGATTATACTCAGACCACAGGGAAGTTATAGTGAGGACAGAAAACAGGGGCTGAACTACCACGGGACCTAACCTCTTCTGGATGGGATGCACACTCCATGACTCAGAATTCTTGATCCAACCAGCTCTCCTTTTTTTAACCCTGTTGCTCCAGTAATAAAAGTGCCTCTCAGGAAAGCATTACAGGTATACATGCACCCATTAATGTTAACCAAAAGGAATTTAATTTCCCTGTATGCGGATCCAAATAAACCATAAGCAACAGGGGAGAATGACCATATTTCACTCTAGACTTGAATTCCACCTTTGTGACTAAGGAAACTAATCTGTAAGAAATAAATGCCATGTCTAATCTGGAAAGGGTAAGATGTGTCGAGGAATAATGGGAGGATTGTTTAAGCTGTGGGCCACTGACTTGCTGTACATTAATCAATCGCATTTCAAAAAATAGTAATAGTAAAACATGAATGGCAACCTGCTGCAGAGGGATGAAAGTAGAATATGATGACATTTAGTCATGTAAAACAGTTGAATTACTAAAATGATTTAGCTCAGTAACATATAGTTGTTTTACTTGGTCTTTAAGCACACTAGATCCTCAGTAGTAGTACATATATATCAGTGAGGTATGAGGTTAAAAAAAGGTAAAGTTGGAAATAAGGGTTAAAAAAATGTATCCGAATGATCTTCGCCATATATATATATATATATATATATATATATATATATATATATATATTACAGTGAAAACCAATAGCATGTGTAAGAAGGCAAAATAACATCACATATGGTCTTGTCATTCTGTCTTCCAGATTTTTAAAATGTTGAAGATACTAACTAACATGTAATATCATTATACCATTATCACGGCTTGAATTGGCTATTCAGATGAATTTCAGAGATTTACCGTATGGTGACTTAATATGTGGCACTGTGCCAATTCACCAAAATAGTTAACACCCATTGGAGAATCAGGTAAATTATTGGAAATAAAGAAGTCAATCAGCAAGCATTAAGCAAATATCACTTGTCTACAGCCTTATGCAAGGACCTTAATACTCCTGGAAAACTCATTGTTCCTGGATTGTGCTAGGGAAAAATGTCTGTGGATTTTCTCTATGATTTGTGACATGAGCTACAACTATGGGTGGCCTAAACTATTCTATACTTCCATGCACAGCACACTGTATTTGGTACATATCTCTCTGAACAGTAAAGAATACCTTTTTTTACATATCCTACACTCTACCTGCATAAAACTATTGCTGCACTGTATTTGTTTACAGTAGATTTGTACTGTTTTCCTTTGTGTTCCCTCATTTTTATTCTGTACTGTTAAAAGTCTAAAACCAATCAACCATTGTATTACCATAATTTTTTAAATTGGAACACAGGCACATCCTTTCAAAAAGGGAGCATGACAGCATCATGCTGACTGTGGTCACACCCCCAGGATGTGCCCAGCGCATCTGAAGCGATAGGCCACCCATATCGTCCTTCCCTCTCCTGAAGACACTGTCTATCGCCATGCAGAGCCATGACATACCCCCAACATTGCTAGCAAGTCTGGATAAACATTTTGTACAACAAACTACAGTGGCTTATAATCAAATGTTTTTCTGCACTTGTCATAAGCACTATTAGTTATGTAAGTGTAGAAATACTCAAGCAATACATTGTGCTATCAACCAGTGTTTGTTTTACAACACACTGATTGCTACATAGTTTGGAAGACAGCTAAAGATGAAACCAGATGGGCAAATCAGCAAATCGCTCTTTTGGTGGAGACGGAAAAAAATTTCCAAATTTCGCCCCTATTTGTGACTTTTGAGTCTGAGATCAACTGATGCAACTGTCAAACTTAAGAGCATTCTATGGACCATTTTATACATGCCATCTTTTCTACTATAGCCTTGTCCTTGTTTCTCCCCTGCAGCAATGTTACAGCAGATGAGAGATAAACAGTATAAGCTATGTAAGGAAATCGTGATCATTTCACTGAATCTTAAACAAAATCTAACAGTAAGCCTAACACTTTAAATACAGAATGGACGGCACAAGATAAAACAGGAAACATGTAAAAAAAACTATTTCTGGTTCCGTTTTAATGATTAGAGAGAAGGATTTAGTTATGGAATTTCTATATTTTTTTTTACACTCAAAGTACCTACTCTATGTTTTTAAAGATATAAGTTATAACATAACGGCTAACAGATTGCATATGGCTGACAATGTGTTAGTTGGTTTTAGTAACATATGGTGTGAGAAAGAGGGGCCAACAAAATGTTGTGTGCTACTATAGCCTTGAACAAACATACCATAAAAAGACTTAAGGACATATGTATTGTGGGTACCATTAAGCAGGTTGTTTATTTTGGTGCCTTAGAATATTCCAATTAGTAATCATAGCTGCCTGAAAAACTCAGTGCTCAAATTGTCAGCTACAGACCAATAACACAGAAAAGCTAAATAGTATAACCAAGCTTATTTAATAATGACTTTCTTTAGTACATAAACATTGCAGATGTAGAAATACAGCTGTAACAATGTTACTTAACAATTTAAAAATGTAAAGAAGAAAAAATATGAATAACAAAAAAGATGATGTACTTTTTGAACAACAAATGTAATGTGTCCTTATTTTTTTTTCAATAAGAATTGTATGTGCTGTATTAAGCATAGTTAAATAAAATTGAATGTATTGTGTTTCACAATTGTGCTAGGCCTTTCTATATGTTTCATTCATCTTCTATGTTAGCATGACATATATTTCGAATGTCAAGAATTAGAAAATAAAATATGAGCTCAGAGTCACAGAATAAAATATTTTCACATGTGAAATTATTACAAAACTTGAAGTAGGTAAATTATACCAAAACCTACTTATATTGTTGAATCTCATTGAGCTAGTAGTCAGCGACTACTTTCATCTATTGAAATAATTTTACTTGTTTTAAATTACTACTTAATTTACAATTCATTCATATATTTGATAAGAATTCTTCTTTACAAACAACATTTAGTTAGACCTAGAGGTTACCAGTGTTCCAAATTTTGAAATCTGGAAGGTTAAGAGGTAGTTATCAGTCTTCATCAATTCATAGAGCTGTCCACTCCTCTCACTGTCAGGGACAAAGCTCAGAAGGCACTTGTTGACGGCTGCCACGGTGTCATACTTTGGTGTTAAAATGGCTTGTTCGCAAATCCATGCTTGGGCATGCTGATTCAACCTGGATAGCAAATAATCATGTGCTTGCATTGGTGCCCAAACTATTATGACATAACATTCTATTGTGACATGCTGATGTCATAATGCATGCACACCCAAGTGGTTTAGTTAAGTCGTTTAATTGAGTCATTTAGTTGTAGGTGTTTTGAAATATTACTGTCCATTGTAACCTGAAATTTAAAAATGGGTTTAAATTCTCCATAATGAACGCTTCCAAAGACTCTTGCCTAGGTTCCACAGAAAGTCTTTAGAGCACATGCAGGCACTAGTCGATGGCTGTTTGGATGTTATTTTTTGGTGCTAAAAAAGCTTTTTCACAAATCCATATCCAGATGGGGTCACCATTTAAAGTACAGACTTCTGACACTACAAGTGCTCATATGCATGCTGACTCTTGTAGTGCTACAAGTATGTACTTTTAATTGTGTACCCATCAGGAAATTCTAAGTGTTGCCATAAAAATATAAATATTTCCCCACTGGTGATGAAATAGTAAGACACTATAATAAAAAAAAACCAAAACAAATAAAACCCAAAAACATTTACATTTAGAATATAATTACATTCGGGCCACTAATTTATTCTTAAAATAAATTTAAATAGTCCATAGTAAGAAAATTCATCATCATTTTTACCCCTCTACAACATAAAAGATGGTTTATTGAAACTTACATTGTGCCTCCTGTTATTTTAGCATTGCCCTGCAGTGTAACAGTGATGTGTTTACCAATCTCGTCTATAGAAAGCAGCGTGTTGTATCTGGCTATTTTGAATTCAAACTTGGACAAGTCTGCAAAATCGCAGCTTCATACATTTGGTGATTTGTATAGCTAGAATGGCAAAAAAACGGGACTGCGATTGGTAGCGATTTTGAAAACGGTGATTTTGAAAGGAACACATCTCTGGCGATTTTACATCAAATCGCTGGTTAATAAATCAGAAATTTTAAACTCGCCCGAGAAAATCACTCAAAATTCAAACTTGCAGCTTGATACATTCACCCCCATGGGTAATATATGAACAAAAAATAAAATAATCATGAAGTGCTAAGAAAAGGCCATTTTGCACCAATTTTTCGATTTTTGCTTGTTTTTATACTGCAAAGTGGAAGTTATTATGCAATTATGTAAGTCATTAGGCAACATGGCCTCTTGTCTTGGATATACAAATATTTCCTCATAGTGGTATCAGATCCTGGGTGGGTCAAGGCATTTCTTATGGAATATAGGGTAGGGGCACTACATGGTCAATAGTATGTGGATACCCAAATATCACATCCATATGTGCTTGTCGAACATCTCATTCCAAACCCAAGAACAGTAAAATGAAATTGGTCCCCCTTTGCTGCTATAACATACTTCACCCTTCTGGGAAGTCTTTCCACTAGATTTTGGAACATAACAAGGATTTGCATCCATTCAGCCACAAGAGCATATGTGAAGTCATGATTTTATATTTTGCAATAAGACCTGGCTTGCAGTCTGCTTTATAATCCACCCCAAAGGTTTTTAATTAGGTTGAGGTCAGAGGTCTGTGCTGGCCAGTCAAGATCTCCAACACTGTCACATTGTCATGTTGAAAAAGGACAGTTTGTTGCTCAAACTGTTTCCACAAAGTTGGGAGCACACAATTCTCTAGAATGCCATTGTGTGCAGCAGCATTAAGATTTCCCTTCCATCTACACAAATGTGGGGGAAGGCTAGTCTTGGGGAAAAGTTTAACAAAGTTAGATACATCCAGCAATTAAATAGGTAGTATATATATGTTGGTGGGCAGTACTATGAGGTGAGGCTTTTACTGCAGACATATAAGTCAAGGAAATATTGCTAAAACAGTACAACATGTTCACAAATATGTGAACTGAACACATTCAGCTATAATTATGCTGTTTGGTTATTTAAGTGTAATTGTGTTTTTAACAATGTAATGAGCACCTTAATTTTCTAGTTCATAAATGACCCGTCAGTCTACACAGTGAATTGCTACTTATAACGTGTGAAACAATACATACATTTACACATACAGGCACCTACACCGTAGGTTCCCAAATTGTGCGCCACGGTTCCCAGGGGTGCCGAGGCACTATCACAGGGGTGCCATGGCCAGGGGACAAAAAAACAACAACAACTTACCAATCCGACGGTGCCCAGGACCCAGCATCCTCCTCCCTCCTTGCTTCTCACTCAATGTTGGGCGTGACATCATCACGCCCGACATTCAGTGACAAGCGGTAGGAGAGAGGATGCTGGGTCCCAAGCAACGCTGAATTGGTAATAAAAAAGAAGAAAAAACAGAAGAAATAGAAAAGAAAGGTCAAGTATGGTGAGTAAAGCAATGGAGGGGGATAGTGATAGGAAAATGCAATGGAGGGGCAAAAGAATTGACGCAGAGGGGGCACAGAGAGTGGATGCAGAGGGGGCACAGAGAGTGGATGCAGAGGGGGCACAGAGAGTGGATGCAGAGGGGCACAGAGTGTGTGGATGCAGAGAGGGCACAGAGTGTGTGGATGCAGAAGGGGCACAGAGAGTGGATGCAGAGGGGGCACAGATAGTGGATGCAGAGGGGCACAGAGAGTGTGGATGCAGAGGGAGCATAGAGAGTGTGGATGATGATGCAGAGGGGCACAGAGAGTGTGGATGATGATGCAGGGGCACAGAGAGTGTGGATGATGATGCAGGGGCACAGAGAGTGTGGATGATGATGCAGGGGCACAGAGAGTGTGGATGATGATGCAGAGGGGCATAGAGTGTAGATGATGATGCAGAGGGGTGTAGAGAGTGTGGATGATGATGCAGAGGGGCACAGAGAGTGTGGATGATGATGCAGAGGGGCACAGAGAGTGTGGATGATGATGCAGGGGCACAGAGAGTGTGGATGATGATGCAGAGGGGCACAGAGAGTGTGGATGATGATGCAGAGCGGCACAGAGAGTGTGGATGATGATGCAGAGGGAGCATAGAGAGTGTGGATGATGATGCAGAGCGGCACAGAGAGTGTGGATGAAGATGCAAAGCGGCACAGAGAGTGTAGATGATGATGCAGAGGGGCGTAAAGAGTGTGGATGATAATGCAGAGGGGCACAGAGAGTGTGGATGATGATGCAGGGGCACAGAGAGTGTGGATGATGATGCAGAGGGGCACAGAGAGTGTGGATGATGATGCAGAGCGGCACAGAGAGTGTGGATGATGATGCAGAGCGGCACAGAGAGTGTGGATGAAGATGCAGAGCGGCACAGAGAGTGTGGATGATGATGCAGAGGGGCACAGAGAGTGTGGATGATGATGCAGAGCAGCACAGAGAGTGTGGATGATGATGCAGAGCGGCACAGAGAGTGTGGATGAAGATGCAGAGCGGCACAGAGAGTGTGAATGACGATGCAGAGTGGCACAGAGAGTGTGGATGATGATTCAGGGGCACAGTGTGAGTTAGCTGTAAATTATTCTTTGACAGAAATATAATTGAAAAAAATGTATAAAAATATTATTTTCCCTTGGACTTATGTGTATTTTTGCATACAACTAAATAAAGATTTCTGTCCTGACCTAAATACTTATTACGTTTTTTGACCCAACTACTTATAAAATGGGACTGCTCGGTAATTATTTTGGAGGGGTGCCTTGAAAAAATTATGGAGACTCTAAGGGTGCCGCGAACTGCAAAAGTTTGGGAACCACTGAGCTACACTATACAGTAATGTATCTACAATTGTTATGTTCTAATTGTTCTTGATGACAAGTAATGTAAACAGTTCCATAGGGAAAGTGTGCTTGTCTAGTTAGACTTACCACCATATATGGTATATTAGGTTTGGCACAAGATATAGTTGAACACATTAAACTTGGTACCAGATCTGATTAAACATATTGGGCCTGAGTCATTAAGGAAAGCAAAGCATAAAAAGGAGTAACTTTGCACCTGGGCAAAACCATGTTGCATTGGAGGGTGAGGTAAATTTAAAATGTGGAGACAGATTTATAATTGGGATAGGACATGTCCTAAATCAGCTTTACATTTCACTGTAAGAATAAAGCTAGCAAGAATTTGTGTGCTACATGAAAAAACAGCCAGTGATTAATTTGCACCCCTTGCTTTGTAACATGGTTTGTCCCGGAGAACATTTACTCCTTTTTTTGCCTTCCTTTCCTTAATGACTCAGGCCCATTGACCCCATACTCACTGGAGCACTGTGAGTAACTGAATATCCTGAATATGGATGTTTGTGTTGCTGTGGCACATGAACCATGGGTCCATTTCATGGCTGGTGAGGAAGAAAAGTAGAGATTGTAGAGATAGATTGTTATAGCTGCTAGGTGACATACAAAAACATATATCTTAAGAGGTGGGAAAGAAAAGGGGGATATGTATCATTATACTAGGCAATGAGCAAAAGAAAGTATGTGAGGGTGAAAGGGATGGGAGTGTAAGAGCAAAGTGTAGTTGAGGTTAATATGAGATAATCCAAGAAAAAAAAACATCTGCACCAGATATTCAACATCCATTGGAAATTATGTATAGTTCAAACTCTATATATCCATTAACTTCTATACCACTTTTTTAGCTGCTTTTCTGTATACTGGGAGCTGTTCCACATTCAATACCAATTCAAGATGAAATAAAAAGTGGTATAATTCAGTATGGCACTCCAGAATGTTTTTCAATGATTTTTATAATGGATAATATGATAATGTTATATAGGTATGGCCTTAACTTGAAAAAATCAAAGGAGACCATGGCAGGATACATAAAACCAGAGATAATAGTAGATAGAAAAATATATTTTTAATATCTCAGGAAATATAATACATAGGCCTCATAAATTGGTAAATTGGTAATTGAAACCAAACATTTAAAAGCACTGGGACTAAAATCCGTAAAAATGAAATCACAAATCATGTTTAGAAACGGAATAAATTGATGAATATATCCTTGTTACTAGTAAATATATGCTAGTTAATATAAAGATATAATCACAGTAAAATCTCTCCAAGATATCCAGCAAATCAACCCATAAGTTGAAAAATATTTAGCAATTAAAGTAATGCTGGTATATTAATGGTATTCTATGTCCAGATCCTGATGGAATGTCACTGGCAAAGGACTTGCATGGGAAATAAATTATATAACTCACTTAATTGTCTCAGTGGTTCTAATGGTGCAGCTCCCTGCTTATGACTCCGTCGAGGTGCTCTGTACACAACCGTCGGAGAACATTACCCAGAAGCACAGCGGTATGTTTCCTCGCCATCAATGACGTTAGTATTAGCAAAGGTCTTCACATGCAAAAAATTGTAGAGATTGATATCAGCATTGGTAGCAAGTTTCAATTAGGGCACATAAATCCTGGAGGGGAAAAACTGGTACCAGTGTGAACATAAAATTAGTCCAATATCAGATAACTGAAACAGCGATCCCAGTGAAGAATATCTGACAGGTTTCACCTGTTGAACCCAGACTTTATCAAAGATAAAATCGTTTTTGTTTCCTTAGTGATCAGGTAGTTTCATCACTGGATGCAGCCATGTTGGAATTAGCTTTTTAAGTGTTCAATCACTGCATCATAGACACAGCTAATCAATCATTCCTTCAGACTGCTGCTATTGTATATATTTTCTTTAAAAGGCTTACATTGCCTTATTTCTGTGATAGTTATAGTTTATTTCTGCTAGTGTGGAACTGTTCAAAACACCTTTCAGCACCAATAGTGGGTTTCTGGTGTGTTCATTGTGTCTGAGTGCAAACAGAATAAAAATAGGGGTATTTAAAAGTTTGTATCCCAATATTACGTGGATTTGATTGGTTAGGGTATGTGTTTGAATAATTGGTGCTTTTTTTTAACCCCATATGTGGATATCTGCACATGAGGAATTGCTGGTGATACATGCACACTCCTGGAGAGAGGTTAAGTGTCATGTCCTCTTGTGGTTATCCAGTTATCTGGGGGGCTAGTAAGTCGCATTCTGTCTATGTGTGTCTTGTGACCCAGATGCACGCAAATCTCTTTGGGTATTATTGGATAGGAGTCATAAGATGGATGCACCTGCATCTCTCGGATGCTGAGGTCAGTGGTGGGATACTTGCACATCTATACATGTGGCACCATTTATAGTGTATGATAGTGTTCAGAATAATAGTGGAATAATATTATATTCATTAAGAAGTGTACAAATAGTCATAATAGTAATATTGATAATAACCATTAAAAAAGACAGTAATAATACTTTGATGAGCGATGAAGCAGTGATGACCAAATCATTAAAATAAAATGATTACAGAAATAACAATATAATAAAATAAACAAATAGTTAATCTGTAATGAGATGGATGTTTTGAGAATAATAATAATAATAATATGAATATACCAGTTAGAGTATTGCAAATAATAATGAAAATGGTAGCCATAAAATAGTAAAGGTGTTGTAACTATAATACTAAGAAACTAAGCAACAGCACAGAATAGTGATGTGAGGTTCCTGACAAACTAATGAAAATTCTGCTGCCACAAGTAATTTCTACGATCACATGTTCGTTCATACATCCAAAATATTTTCTTAGAATTTTTTTTTTGTTTCCAGCAGATAATTGACAAATCATTTTGTAATGTGATTTTTCTTTATTCGAAAGGTCTGATAATGTGATAGATGATTCTAGGTTGTCACAAATTCAGCAAATTTCTGGATCCATAGCAGCTTACGGATACCCGTCTGTTTTGATGCATAATTTTACATTGACAATCTCAGGATCACATCCTGAATGAATGTTTATCCATGATAAATTTTGTACCTGTACTAATTTCCATATACCATTGTGCATTTTTATCTTAATTTCTTATCCACCCCTTTTTTTTTCCTAATGTAGTATTTGTGAACTACTAGGCACAATAATTTGTAAAACTGTGAAGTACAGCGAATTTTGTTACTTTTTTCAGTGATAAAATATCATGCCGCTACATATCATCATCATCATCAACATTTATTTATATAGCGCCAGCAGATTCCGTAGCACTTTACAATTGGGAATAAACAGTAATAAAGCAATACTGGGTAATACATACATACGTAGAGGTAAGAAGGCCATGCTCCCAAGCTTACAATCTATAGGGACAATGGTTTGATACACAAGGGTAAGTGCTACATCATATTGAATATTTTTCCAGCTAGAATGCAAAGGTTACAAAGTTTTTAGTGGGCTGTATGCTCAATCACACAACTATGTTGTTCAGAGGGTTGTTGTCTTGTCTTAGCTGTGTAGAGTGTGGTAATAGGGTAACCTAGGGAGATTAAGAGGGTGGTAGAGGAATACTATAAGCTTGTCTGAAGAAGTGGGTTTTCAGAGAATGCTTGAATTTTTTGAAGACTAGAGGAAAGTCTTCTGGTGCGAGGGAGTGAATTCCCTAAAGTGGGTGCAGCCAGAAAAAATTCTTGTAACCGAGAATGGGAAGAAGTGATGAGAGTAGAAGAGAGATGCAGATCTTGTGCAGAACTGAGGTGTTGAGTAGGGAGATATTTTGAAACAAGTGAGGAGATGTAGGTTATTGCAATTTTGTTGATATCCTTGTATGTTAGTAGAAGAATTTTATATTGGATTCATTGAAAAACAGGCAATCAATGTAGAGACTGACAGAGTGACTCAGCAGATGTAAAACGATTTGCAAGGAAAATCAATCTAGCCACTGCGTGCAAAATAGATTATAGCTGCTTGAGTCTGATTTTGGGAGACTACTAAGGAGAGAATTTCAATAGTCGATGCGGGAGATGATGAGTGCATGAACTAAAGTTTATGCAGTGTGTTGTGTGAGATATGTGCGTATTCTGGAAGTGTTTTTTAGATGTATGCAGCATGATGTAAATATAGAGTAGATGTGGGGAACAAAGGATAGTTGCGAGTCAAGGATTACACCTAGGCAGCTAGCTTGCGGTGTGGGATTTATGGTCATGTTGTCAACAGAAATAGAAATGTCAGACAGTAAGCTTCTATTGTTGGGTGGGAATATTATTAATTTAGTTTTTGTGATATTGAGTTTGAGTTGGCGAGAAGACATCCAAGATGAAATGGCAGAAAGACAGTCAGTAACGCGAGACAACACAGATGGTGAAAGATCAGGAGAGAATAGATAAATTTGTGTATCATCCTCATAGAGATGATACTGAAATCTAAAGGAGCTTATTAGTTTTCCTAGAGAAGTGGTATAGATAGAGAATAGCAGAGGACCTAGGACTGAGCCTTGTGGTACTCACACTGATAAAGGAAGCGGAGAAAAATTAACACTGAAAGAGCAATTAGATAGGTAGGATGAGAACCAGGATAGGACAGTGCCTTGAAGACCTAGGATTTGTAGCGTCTGTTTGAGGAGAGAGTGGTTAACAGTGTCGAATGCATCCGAGAGATCCAGGAGAATTGACTGAATATGAATGAGGGCAGCACAGTGGCCTAGTGGTTAGCACTACTGACTCACAGCACTGGGGTCATGAGTTCGATTCCCGACCATGGCCTTATCTGTGTGGAGTTTGTATGTTCTCCCTGTGTTTGCGTGGGTTTCCTCCAGGTGCTCCGGTTTCCTCCCACACTCCAAAAACATACTGGTAGGTTAATTGACTGCTATCAAAAATTGACCCTAGTCTCTGTCTCCCTCTCTGTCTGTGTGTGAGTGTGTGTCTATATTAGGGAATTTAGACTGTAAGCTCCAATGGGGCAGGGACTGATGTGAATGAGTTCTCTGTTAAGCGCTGCGAAATTAGTGGCGCTATATAAATAAATGATGATGATGAATGAGGCTCAGTTGCAACATTACTAAACAAAAATGGGTCATGCGGGGCTGATAAATCTCCACTTGAAAGGAGCACACTCAGTCATTAGTGATCCTAAGACATATTCCATTAGAGGATCCCCATTCTAAAAGACAAAAAAAGGTATAATTTAATGTATGCCTAAAGAATTAGGCAAGAGGAGATGTTAGATTTTTGGAGTACTTGAACTATCCTACTCATGTCTAAATCCAGCTAGGACTTAGACATGAGTACGGCTTGGGTCTTTAGTTAATGATTGGGGAAAACTTAGAACTTGACCTAGATTATAGATTATGGTAACAATTTAGGTGGGGTACACACTACAGAAATTTTCTCCCGATTTGTTATCTATAACGATTTTACCAGCATGACGATTCATGTGTACATACTATACATGTTTTAAAAGATTTACCTTCAGACCTGAGAATTAACACTTGTCTGTCTGTATATTTGGTTTCTTGTAGGAACTTTTTTCACATGCTGGGAAATGAGATATACAGGCCTACCCCTTAGTTGTGCTTTTTTACCTGAAATATTAACATAACATATCCCCAGCACCAATAGCTGTTCGCTGTGAGGATTGGAAACCCAAACACATTCATCAAACGAGCATTTCTCATTGCATCTCTCAGAATGTAAAATAGTAATATGTGGAAATCAGGTGTAAACTTTGTAGTAACAGAAAGTCCCTTTTGAATCACCAGAAAATTGTGCTCTTCAAAACTGCTCATTATTTTTCTCTTTGAAAAACATCGAAGCACTAATACAAAATCTCTTAAAATCCTATTTGGCTTCAGAACAGTCATTTCTTGAAACATAAGTTAGTATTGTGACTAATATATATAAAAAATGCTTATAAAAATGTTATCCACAAACATGTAATTAAGCTCCATTTAGTTACAAAATGCAGGCTGGTTGTAACAGCTTTGACTGAGTGGGGCATATCATAATAGCTTCTGTGATGTCACTCAGCATGGGCATAAATGTTAGTGTATGGCACAGAACAGTCAGTCATCAGCTTTCTGTGACCAACTGTGCTTTGTATGAGAAATTGTATTTATTAAGTTTCACAAAAAGTATATTTTGCCACTACTTTATATTATGAGCAATTGTGTGTACTGTGTTTTGTATGCAAATACCGAGTTCGTACCCCTGAACTTTTTTGTGGTGGAGCAGTTTGAGAGAGCCCTTTAACCCCAATGATACTAGTGAGCTCAAGGACATTTTAATAAAGTGGCAAAAGGAGTATTTGCCCTGGGTTTACCTTGACAGAGGGTGCACCATTAAACTTCCTAGTAGATATATGGGCTAGATTTACTAAGCTGCGGGTTTGAAAAAGTGGGGATGTTGCCTATAGCAACCAATCAGCTTCTAGCTATCATTTTGTAGAAGGTACTAAATAAATGAAAGCTAGAATCTGATTGGTTGCTATAGGCAACATCCCCACTTTTTCAAACCCGCAGCTTTGTAAATCTAGCCCATATGTGTGGACCCTGTGTTTTGGTTTTGGTTCTAAAAGTTTTTTGTGTTTTGGGTATGGTTTTGCCCGAAACTACTTTAAAGGTTTTGGTTTTGGATTTGGACTTTAATTATAAATTGTTAAAAATAGTTAAAATAATGTGATTTAAACTGTTTTTGCTCCTATATTACTATTTATAGCATTAACATTCATTTACAGTCATTTACAGTCTATTTTCTGATGATCTCTTCACAACTGTGCAAACTTTTAACAATTTTGGCTAAAAGGCTGCAGCGAGCTGGCTAGCTAAAATTAGTACCAGCTGCATGGCTGTAAGCCCGCGCTCAGTATATCCCATATTGCATATGGTACCAGCTGTCAGGCAATATAAATGCCTATATATGTATAGAAAATAAAGACAGTTGTCATAGCAGCTGTCCATCAAGCCTATTTAAGGCACATTTGGGTGTGGCTCACAAGCCAGCCCTTACTAAGTGTATACCCCTATACCTGGGTGGTGAGTGCATCTGATTTTAACTGCATTTTAATGGTGTTTAAAGCATATAGGTCAGTGTAGGACCTGCATATAATGAGGTTCCCTTGACGCTGGAATGCAGGTTTAAATGTTTTGATTAAATATGAACTAATACCTTATCTTTTTTATTTTGCTAGATACACACAGATATGCATATTGTTAAGGATAAGCGCTGACAACTGTCTTTTTGTTTTGTATACATAAATGGGCATTTATATTGCCACGCAGCTGGTACCATATATAATATGGGATATGCCGAGCGCCGGCTTATTTTTTCTCTGGTTTTGGCTAAAATTTGTGACAGAGCAGCTACACAAACACATGGCAGTTTAATAAAAGATAAAATACCTAGACTATGGGGCCCAGACAGACTGAGTGGTCTGTTCAGGCCCCCTAGTCTGTCAGGCCCCTTGCAGCTGTACCGTCTGTACCCCCTTAATTGCGGCCCTGAACGCAAGACTCACACTGTACATAGGGAGAGCCCAGTGTGCCTCCTTGCATGTTTTAGCATAATTTGACTGCAAAGAAAATGGTTTGAATTGACGGACACAGTTACATAATAGTGGTGGAGGGAGATGCACCGGCATCTTCTGTGTCTGACATGTTCAGATAGCTGTGGGTCAATATCCAGCCTGTAAGTTCAGTACAGTGAAGACCGTTTAGATGTTATATATATCCTGTGCCACTAATCTTACATGATAGTTAAGAGCCAGTGTGAGGAATCTTGCAGTTGTTCTTCGCTTGATGGCATCACAGACGTTTTCACAGGAGCATGATAACAGGGACGATCAAAGACTCCCTGTAGCGTGAAACATGTGGAAAATAAACCGGTGCATAACTTTACCATCCCTAAGATAAAAAGAGATGCTGAAAAAGACTTTTGTTCATTGTCTGCCAAACTGAAGAGAATTAAATAACATCCTGGATAATTTCAATAATGAAACACTAAATATGGGCTGCGTGCTGAAGTCATTATAGGATTATTAGAAATTAAACTTATTATCAATAAGGGTTTAGAGCAAAAAAAAATTGAAAAGAGAACAGAGATGCAATAACTTGGAAGTCAACCAAGAGAGCTAGAGGAAAACTTCTGCTTCCTGGTGGACCAAACCAAGTTGCAACATATATTTCTGATTGTGGTTTAATTGCAGAAAATATGGCAACAAAAGTGCTGGACAATCCAGAAATGGAAGTTTATTTGCTCCGAAATATTGATGTTGCATTGAATTTTGGAGAAATAGGGTTTCAAACGTAGTGGTCATTATTAAAGTGATGTATGGCAAAGTTAGGAAAATTAACACAATTCTACAAAGAAAGTAGCCTTGAATCAAACTACAAATTTTGAGAGTGTTAGGATCTTGGCTATTTGATAAGCTTCTAGAACCGGACCGGTAGAGGTCTTCACCTTTAGCAGCCCCTTTTCCCATAGAACTAGATGCATTCGGAGGTACTCAGATAACCCCAGTACTTGACTCTATGGTAGTAGAAGCTTATCAAAATAACCGCAGCACAGAGTAGAGAAACTGGAATACTGGAGGCAAAAGCCGTGGACAGGCCTAGGACATGGGTCTGTTGCAAGCAGGAAGGTCAGGGCACAGGCCAAAGGTCAGGGCAGGTAGCAAACAGGGAAAGTGCAGAAAAGAGGTAAAGGCCAAAAGGGCACAGGAGAACAAGCAGAGTCCTGAAAATGAGCTAAAGTCACAACAGGAAAATTAAATCACAGATAGCCAAGTATCTAGAGGTACAAACAAGCTGGTCAGCAATAGTGTCATTCAATGAGCGCTATAACCAGCAGGGAGGCTAAGCCCTTTCTGCCTTAAATACCAAATCTGGCCAATGGGATAGCAGGGGACACAGAGGGCAGAAATTAGCCCCAGAAGTATTTTGATTCATTAACTATGTTTGTGCTCAAACTTCTCCTTAATGCTGGGATGGGGCACGAGGCAGAGAGTGTCCCGACCATTGCCTTGGTAACGGCTGTAATGAAAGAGGAAGTGACATCCGAGTCATCATGGTGATGGCTGGGATACAAGCAGATACAAACATTGAGTTGCTGCTGCTCGGGCACCACTCCAAATCATAACAGACAGTCATGTATCAAAAAAGGCACCATTATGTAATGACCCATTTGATAAGCATTTTGCAAATTCCATGATATACGTGTATGAATATGAATATAATAGCAACCTAAGGCCTGTGTAAAAGGGTGCTACTGGTGGTATAAGTCCTAACAGTCTGGCAAATAAGTTGAATATTATTTAATAACGTTATTCATGACTATTACCGTCAATCAACTCTTCGCAAAGGTAGTTCTGGCATAATCTAAGAAATATTAGTCTTATTTTTCCCTAAATCCACAGGACCAATTTATATATATATATATATATATATATATATATATATATATATATATAAATTGCATATGTGTGTGTATATATATATATATATATATATATATATATATATATATATATATATATATACATATATATATATATATATATATATATATATATATATATAATATATCATCGTCATTTATTTATATAGCGCCAACATATTCTGCAGCTCTTTACTGTTGCCTCCAGGACTCCTCAATATCCACCTGCTGTTGCCTTCGGTATTCCTCAGTAGTTAATTTCTGCACCCTGGTAGCTTCCTGCTGAGGTAAGGTACCCTGTAGTAAGAATTTAATTATATCCTCCATGTTAGTGTAATGTAACACAGTCTTTTTCCAAATCTAAATAAATGGGTATCTGGTTCTCTCCCAGAAACATCATCTTTCAACTCAATATATTGTAAAAGGTCATACTCCATCACAACACAAATGTGATCAAAGTCCTGTTTTTTGTCTATCTCTATACTGAGACTTTAAAACATCTCTAAGCAGTCTTTCTGGCTTGAACACATTAATCTTCTGATTTTTCTTGCCCAATGTAGCTTGAAAAGCAGCCAATGTTATCTTAAGAGAGATGTAGCACTTTCCTTATAGAAAAACCTTTTCACTTGACTTAGGAGGTGTGGTACTACAATACCCAACATGTGTCCCAATACATTTATCTTTTAAACTCTCCTTGCTCTTTGACTTTGCACAGGTCACTTTTGCTGCATTGTCTTAGCCCTCTCTGTGGGGGGGATTCAATTCAGTTGAAAATATTGTTGAATATTGCCACAATGTTTAGATGCACTTATTGCAGACTATTAAGGTAAGTAATCTCCACTCATTGTACTGCGTATCTCTAAGGAGCAAGGGAAAATGAGCAGAGATTCCAGCCTGTGCATTGAGGCAATGTTTCACCATGGACTGTTTAAGGAACACATTTCGGTGAAAACCAAACTATGCACAGTGGCCTCTTCACCAATTAAATGTAAATGTTGGGGCAGCACGTTTGGTTAAGTGTTTAGCACTTCTGCCCCACACTGTGCACTTCTGGCTCACAAGTTCAATTCCTGACCATGGCCATATCTGTGGGGAGTTTGTATGTTCTCCCCGTGTTTGCATAGGTTTCCTCTGGGTGCTCCAGTTACCTCCCACACTCCAAAAACATACTAGTAGGTTAATTGTCTGCTATCAAATTGACCCTAGTCTCTCTGTCTCTGTCTGTCTGAGTGAGTATGTTAGGAAATTTAGACTGTAACCTCCAAAGGGGCAGGGACTGATGGGAATGAGTTCTCTGTACAGTGCTGTGGAATTAGTGGCGCTATATAAATAAATGATGATGATGTATTTAAAATATATTGTAATATTGTAGTCTACTAGCACATTTTTTTAAGGAACTGCTCAACTCTCTCTTTCTACAAGCATAAGAGCAGAAAGAGAATGTACAACTGTTATGGGCATGAGAGAGATAAACCTCTGCATTGGAGAGGTAATTCATTGTGAAGTTGAGCTATTTCTGTAAGCAAGCAAATTAATGGCAAGTATGATTGCCAAAAAGTATTGAAATGGGAAAAATATTCCAATGTCTTTACAATTGTGGGGACTTAGTGTTATGGATATAGGGACTATCTTTTGTTCTACATAGCTGCTCAGACCTTCAATTGCATAGACTGCATGTGTGTATTCCAGTGAACATACATCTGTGATCCTTGATTATGAGTAATTTGTGGCCAACTGGATGGGGAGGTTTGGGTGTGTGTTTTAGGGAGGTGGTGTGGAGGGTGGGGGTGTGAGATTTGTGAGGCGCTGTGGTTGAGAAGGAGCTAAATTAAGGCTAAGATGGGTGGGCTGATGATTGCTAGGACACTATTGTCCAAAATGCAATAAGAAGCGCACCTTACTGTGCCTGAGGAGCACAGATTACAGTGTGTGTGTGTATGAGGATTGGAGCAAACTTGCATGTCTGCAGTGACAGCAGCGGCATGTAGTATTGCTGAGTCTGAGAACAGGAGCACATTAGCAATCGAGTGTCTGTAGTGATAACATTGTGCAGATTTAAGTTTAGAAGAGTGGTTGTGGCATTGTAAAAATTCTTGGCAGCTATTGTGATGTGTGGGAACGTGTGGAACATATTAGTGTGTTGATGATTAGATAGACACCGATATGACATGGTGGTATATTGTGGTGATGAGGAACCTTACTTAGGGCGTGTATGGTACTAAGTGGGAAGGGGGTACCAAGAGGAAGATCTATAAGTAGAAGAGTGGTACTGCAAAGAAGGGGTGTGGATAGGGATGAGGTGTATGGGGTATATCAGAATGACCCAAACACCCCATCAGGGGTTGTCACGACTGCCCAGCCTGTCCAGATACAGAAATCTCAACAGCTAGCCATGACTGACATCACCTTAGTCACTCAGTAATGAATGCACCTTTTCTGCCACCACAAAGGATTTATTATGGTGTCCTTGTGTTCACCAGAAACACTTATCAAAGTTTCACACTTAAATCATATACACATGTAGCATGAGGCTCCCTGGGCTTCGTAAATTCACAAAGAGTCACGGAGAATACACTAGATTAAATATATTTAATCCGAAAAATGCTTTCGAGCCTTGGTTACAAAAATTAATACTATATATATATATATATATATATATATATATATATATATATATATATATATATATATATATAGATAGATAGTGGCAGTGGGAGTGGCAATAGCCACTTTGCTCTCCCTACACATCGCACCAATACCACTGTCAGCCATCTCCCCAAACATTACAAACAGGGTAAGTAAGGACATGGTTGTGGGCTGACACAGGGGTGACTATGGAGGTGGCTGTGGGCCGACACAGGAATGATTATGGGATGGCGTGGGGCACACATAAGGATGACTATAGGGTGGCTGTGGGCAGACAGAGGGGCATCTATCGGGGTGGCTAGGGGCAGAGAAAGTCTTATTCTAGCAGCTTGTTAGCAAAACAGGTCACATGGCTCAGTGTAAATATCTGTAATACTTCAAGACAATACTGCAATGAGAACACAAACACTGGCTTTGTCTATTGTTTTGAGCCAAATGAAATACAATGAAAATACAAGGGACCTGC
This sequence comes from Mixophyes fleayi, assembly GCF_038048845.1. Classification (NCBI taxonomy): domain Eukaryota; kingdom Metazoa; phylum Chordata; class Amphibia; order Anura; family Limnodynastidae; genus Mixophyes; species Mixophyes fleayi. The sequence continues at coordinate 142,948,015 of NC_134402.1, forward strand.
TGGACAGATTGTGACAGTTCTGGGGACTCCACCTGTCATTCTGGGGGGGCTGCATCAGGCCACACTGTAAGTTTCATCACCCTATATATCTTTCCTATGCCCTATCCCCTGCATTGATCATCACTCTGTATGGACAGTGCAGCACAGAGCACTTTAAAATCTCCCACCCCCAGTTCAGTTAAGTGAAAAAATTAACTGATGTCGCTGAGGGGAAGGAAGTTTAAAATGGGCTCTGTAACAGGGCTCAAAATGTTAGTGTGAGATCCACGCAGCCCCAAAACCCCAGCACTCTTGTCTGTAGCCGGCCCCTATCTTTAAAATGGGGCATATTTTACCAAGTTTTAAAAAACTACAACTTTCTCAAAATTGTCACACCTCAAATGTACTCCACAGTCACTATAGCTTTCTAACAAAACAAACACCTGGGGATAAATGTATCAATCTGTGAGTTTCCCGCGGATTTTAAAAGTGGAGATGGAGCCCATAGCAACCAATCAGATTCTAGTTATCATTTATTTAGTAATACTACAAAATGGTATGTCATTTTTTATTCTTCTTTATGAAATTTGGCACCAATAGCCAGTTCTCCATTGCCATGACAAATTTCAGCTTTATAGCTGTAATACTTAAAAAGTAGCCCCTCAAACACCACACCCTCCCTCTCACAAAATTAACATGGCGGAATGTGATTTATTAGACTCAACATTAATATAAGGACACGATTGTATATATATAGATATAGATAGATATAGGGGCGGTTTACCACACATTGGTAAAGGAGGGACTGATTATTTCCCTGGGAACCTGTAGGCTATGGAAGCAGAGAGGGTTAAGTCTGCGCACACACACACACATACACACACACACACTTGACAACTCCCCGGAATGTACAGGAGACTCCCGAATTGCGGGTAGGTCTCTTGGACTCCCGGGAGAGAATGGCAGCCTACTGAATCTGCCCACTTCCTAGTGGAATGGGCAGAATTAGATCCAAAATGCTGCAAATCTCAGGGAATGTCATCATTTGACCCCGCCCCTTTTGTAAAATGATTGCGTCATTACGTCGCGGGGGCCAAAATGGCGTGATTTGCTGAGCCCCACCCCCACACGCCTACCCTCCCCGGCAGCTCCCAGATGGCAACTTCAAGAAGTCGGCAATCATGACGTTAGAGCTAAGGGACCTTGTAAATATTTGAATATGTTTGGTTTGATTGCTGAAGATACTGCTGAGGCTGTTTTATCCATCCTGACAAGAAAATAAACAGCAAAATGGTTCAGCAAACCCTGTGTGAGGAGCAGTTTGTGTGGTGTACTTTTCACAATATATATATTTTTATATATATATATATATATATATATATATATATATATATATATATATATATATGTGTGTGTGCAGGGCCCTCTTAACAACTTCTTGGGCCCCGGGCACAGCAGTGCACCGGGGCCCCTATATACACATATATGTATATATATAAAAAAAAAATGTATTATATATATGGGCCCTGCAGCCCAAGGGGGCCCGTCGGAGGCAGCAAAAAAAAAAAAAACCTGGAAAAAGAAAAGACAATACTTACCTTGCGGTCAGCTGGCGATCCGGCTCCCTCCATGGTCTCCTCCTCCGTCGCGCTCCGCAATGGATGTCGGGTGGGCGTGATGACGTCACGCCTGACATGCACTGTAATGAGTTTACAGGAGGAGCACTACTTGTGTTTTAGACATGTCCTTGTGAGAGTTCACTGTAAAAGTGTAAGTTATCCTCTCTAAATTAAGCAGTGTCATTTCATATATTCATTAATTTGAATATTTGAATTCTCTATATTTTGTAACTGAATGATCATATTTTCAGGTCCCGTATTATTTTTGACTAGTCTCTGTGAGCTTTATTAATCTTCCTCATTTGCTTGTTTTTTTTTATAGCCCTGTGTATAAAATGATACAGAGAGATCCTCATATTCTATTTCTGCTCACTGTTCTACTGATCTATTTAGTGATCAATCTCTTTAAGCATTTGTTTTTGATCAGCATTAGTTTGTCTAAATTATGTGCCAGTATGTCAGTGCATTTGCCTAAAATAGCAAAGATTAGCCTGATTTCAATGCCTGCAGGGCTGCTTACAACATAGATTAGAAGGTAGCGGTCAGCTTATTGTGATATTTTTCTGAAGAGGACACAAGCAAATCAATAGGCTGATTTGTATTTTTCTCAAGTCCCTTTTCTCCCGCTCCTCCAAGTTGTCAGCCAGCCTTTGGGGTGAAAAAAAAACCGCTTCATAACGAGTCAACATCCTCATCTGCACATGGGATTGAGCCCTGATGTCAGACTGCTTATATATCAAAGGCATAATGAAAACTGAACTGGAACAGAGCTCTAAGGTCCAGCAGCTACCTTGGCATGAGTCATGCATGTGCCTTCTATAAACTTTTAATTTGTATGTATTCTCATGCTTTTGAAAGACTTCCAGTTCTTTGTGCTTTCTTGTAAGTATGTCATTGGTTTAATAGTTTATTTTTTTGTTCATTTCCAGAACTGATTTCAAAGATGTAAGAGAAGTTACAGGTGGACAGGTGGATTAGCCCAATGCCAAGAATTATTGCATGCTAAAGTGGAATAGTGTTCAACTTCAGGAATTCCTTGCAAGCCTGTGGAAATATCAGTAACATGATATCCTTGTTTTAGGAAGGGGCAGAGACAGCTGGGAGTGTGTCAGTATCGAAACCCCAAGCATGCCAGGTCTAGCTGCAAAAATAAGGCAGAGTTGTTAACCAAACAGTGACAAAGGTCAAAGAAAGTCTCATAAATGTTCATAGGTTACAGAGAGATATCCTCTATGCAACCCACAGGGTGCATACCTGAATGAGGCCTTGCAGGTACAGCTGCCTTATCGATGGCTGGAGAAAAGAATGATGAAACAGCTCGTGGACGCAAAAGGTGGTTATATCTATATGCAAATCAGTTCATGGTTCTTTAAATCATCTAAAAAATAGATGTTTTCATTAGCCAAATAAATGTCCATCATATAAAGTATACCACCACTGTATACACAATGTACACATGAGCAGAAATTCATAGTTTGGAAAAGTGTTTGGAAAACAAATGTGGGGGGGCTGTTATTTTTTGAGGAAAATATCATTCTGTATGACATTCACACATTTTAAGGACAGTTCGTTGCACTCACACAAAATATACTATTGTCACATACAAGGTGTGATGAAGTCTAGGTATGATAGCAAGAATGTTTGTTTTTTAAAGCTATAACCCTGTATACTGCTATCACAATAACTAATAATAATATTAATAATTTAAATAATAAAAATAATCATAAAAGTAGACTAGATGACAGCCAAGACAATATTATATAATATTTGCATACAGATAGGTGAAGACAATGGATTAGTCTTACCTGAATTTCTTATTTTGCTGGTTCAAATGTAAATGTACTATTGTGAAAGCAAAAAGATGGAAAGAATTTACAGCAAGTGCCAAAAGATGTGTAAATCTGAGAGCATCGAGTTGATAATATTATTGTAATAAAAAAATTACAAATTTACATTCTATTTCAAGGTTCCTCAAATTAGTTGAGACCTACATTAACTTCTATGCACTATATAAGGGTGGCAAGACTTGACTAAGCAGCCTATTAGGAACATTTTAAAGGAAAAAAATGCAGGTAGCCCAGTGACCCAGCCCAAGGTAGCCCAGTATGGGAGCGGACCGGGGGGCAGATGCCCTCATGCCCGCCCAGACCAGTCTGCCCCAACCAATGACTAAAGATAGCCGCACACTGGGGAAGAAACAGTAAATAGACGGCATTTCTGAGCAGGTGAAATGCTAATATCTGGAAACTATGCAGGAACAGTTTTCCACTTTAAAAACAATTTTTACTAAGTTCCCTAACCAATAAAGATACTGTTGTGTGGGTCCCTCCCCTGGGGCCACCAGTATTCGCCATCTTTAGTAGGGTCTCATACACATACACAAAGTCAGGTCCTCTGCCATTTACCTTTGGTACTACTTGGAACAACCAACATAATGGGTCAATGGACCCAGATGGTATTATTATTATTATCGTAGGTCTGTAAGGCACCACAGTGCTCCGCAGCGCTGTACAGCGCCATTTGGTATACATCCAAAAGTATTAAAAGAACTAGGATTAGTGTCTGCAGCACCATTAACCAAACTGTTTAACCAATAACTGCTAATAGGTTTAATTGCAGGTGATGGCAAATGTAGTATAGTTACACAAAAAGGGTGCAGCACAAAAGAATATGATTACTATAAACCAGAGGGGTTAATTCATTTAGTGGGTCTGTGTGCAGGTGAAGTGAACTCCACAAAACCCCCATATTTGACAAGAGGAGAATGATGGGGGTACATATGTGACAAGGAGAGAATGTGCAGGAAATATCTGACATCTGCCCTCTCCACTCTCTCTTGTCACATATGACCCCCACCATTATCCTCAGGTCACATATGTAAATACAGTAAATTTACTATGAGATATGGTAGGCTGTGAGAGCAAACACACAAGTAGATCATAAATACTTTTTAAGGGTGGAAAATGTTGTTTGTCTTTCATCGAGCCTGAGGAGACAGATGTAAATACCAATGAACAGATTGTATCTAATTCTGTGTCATCTCAGAAGAAATATGGGTGTGTAAATATTGTGCAACTTTGCATATAAATATGTGTTACAACACACAAGCTATCCACTTCATAAATCACCACTGTTATAATCATGGCCAAATGTTCAGCAGTGAAAAGTATGGAGCGAATCAAAACAGAAAAATAACATTAATGCTGTGGTGTATGCAGTTTTAGACCACTTGGATACATTAAGAACAGCAGTCATTGAACTGTCTATTTCTGAGCAAATGCACATGAGCATAATACAAAGGATCACAGTTGGACACATGATATAAATACATTTCTTAGAACACACTCCTGACGTCTACCTCCATGGAACTATAGAGTAGACAACATATACTATAAATTAGAGATGAGTGATTCGAATTGGGAGAAACCCGCCAAGATCCGACGTTGGGGATCTAAGTCAAACTGGAACGCATCTCCGCTTTGCGCGCCAAATCTGATCTGAAAATGAGGAAAAACATCATTTCCGGTAAAATGTTGGATCTCGTGGGTTTTTGATGATATTTTCTATATAAAGCTTCCCCCTGTTCTCGTCTGCCATTTTAGCGTGTGGATAGGATGCAGGCTGCAATTTTATGCTAAGAAAATCACTTGGAGATAGTTGAACAGGATGAAAGAGGCATTTATATTGCAATAGCTGTGATTTTACTGCAGTTTATTTACAGATCAGTCTACTAGAATTGTGTTCTGATATAAAATATAGAGAGGCAGACAGAAGAGTTTGCTTCTGGACTCTACAGAGCCAGATGGTAGAAGGTAAGTGTGGAGGAGGCTGACTATTAACTTAATGGTGGGGATAGGTAAAAATCATTCAATAGTTATTGGAAAATATTAATTTATTTGTAGTTGCCAATTAATTTGATGATGGGGACTATTTAATTTAAGAGTGGGTCATATTAATTTAAGGTGGTGTGATGGCAATATTTAATTAATGCTAGGGTGGTTTGAGGGCTATTAATTTAATGTGGGGCTGAGTTTAGGGAGAAGGAGGGATGTTTATTAATTTTTAATACCAATTATTTAATATTAGGGTAATTTGTGGGGAAATAGGTGTATTTATTAAATATGAGTACCATTATATGACAATGAGTGTTCACATAATTGCAACGAAGGTAGACCTGGACACAGACACATGTATATATTTGAGGAGGTATCTATGATGTGGCTGCTGGAGGGCTGGTGCAACGAAGACTCAGGATGGGTAAATACTACAGGAAAAGTCTAACTTTACGATAATTTTAGCAATTTTACCACTGACAGGGGAATAAAAAGTCCTAATCAGCATGCCGATTCATGTGTACACACTATACGCGATTACCTTCAGATCTGTGCTCGTCATCTGTAATAACCATTGGCTGCACTATGCTATGGCTGAGCTCCTGCTGATAAATACATAATACAATTAAAACAGATTATTAATATTTGCAGGGCAGGAGACAGCACAGAGACCATCCACCCAGCACATACACATACACTACCTCAGGGAGGTGCACGGAGCTGGGCTGAGCTGGGAGGACTACACTTGCGACTACACAGAAAGTGTTGTACCCCTGCTTAGATGGGGTGCTGGGGGCTCCGGTACAGTATTGCAGGATGGGTTGAAGTTTATCCAGTGAGGGATCCAGCATCTGTCAGTGTGTCCTGAGCATGGAGCCCAACATCAGGGACAATTTGAGGAACCCCATGTCTTGAGGACAGAGTGCGTCCTATGATTTGTGGGTGCACTGCGTTTCATCATTCTCAAAGTTTGGCTCTAGCAATACCACAATATGATCCTGTGTAACATTAAAGCCAGACAGTTGCTTCTTGTCCCAGATCTTGCCTAATGTCAACAAGATCATCCATCTGATGCACCAGGACATCAGCACGGTGCAGGCAACAATCAGCTTGCTGGCGAGTGTCCTGCTGGTGCCACCCAGCTAGCTGCCCCACACCAAGCCCATGTCTGACAGCAACTTCACAACCGGACTGAAGCAGCTCTTTCACTCCATTTATTTTGACTCGTCTGAGAACCAGCAGCTATACAAGGACTACAAACCACCCCTCAAGGAGCCAGTGCCCTATTCCACAAGCTATGGTCAGTGATCCTTAGAGATAAAGGCTAGTGCTTTTTGTTTCTAACACAAAAGTCAGCGTTAGAGGAGGGCGGCTACATACAACATTTTGCGGGCAGCGCACTACATACTATTGTTCCACTAACCAGGGTCTTGATGTCCTGCTGTGTCTGGGGCTGTCACTATCAGCTAAATTGTCGTTCCAATTCTGCAGAGTGCATACACACTGCATACAATTGGAACGACATTGTTCCATCATTGAACAAGAGTTTTAGTTCAATGTAAAAAAACTTGTTTAATGATGCGACGGGCTTTGGAAAGATAATTGTTCCTCATTGCAGCGTACACACTACTGTGATATCAGGCCTATCGGTCGTTTATCTTATAAAATAAGTTTGCTAAAAGCTGCAAAAGTGTCCACTGGTGTATACAGAAAGGTGCCTATAGAAGATCTAAAACAGTTTAGTTCTAACTAGAATGTCTCCATTAAAATGGAGCTTAACTAAGAGTCTCAAAGTATAAAACACTGTAACCTCCCTCATCACAGTTAAATAGTAAACAAGATTAAAAAAATAAAAATACAAAGGATAATATTTTATTTATAAAGCGCTGCCATATTAAGCAGCGCCACAGCTGCCATCAGAGGGATACAAGTGTACCGCTATATAAGGATGAGCGCACTCGGATTCCCGAACATTGCGGATCCAAGTCAGATCCGAGCACTGTCCGGGTATTCCCGCCAATTCCGAAACTTAAAACGAGGCTCTGAGTCATAATCCTGCTGTCGGATCTCGCGATACTCGGAACCTTTAAATTCCCCGCTTGCCGCCGCCATCTTCACTCGGGCATTGATCAGGGAAGAGGGAGGGTGTGTTAGGTGGTCCTCTGTCCTGCTATTTCTCGTGCTGTGCTGTGCTGTGCTGTGCTGAGTCCAGTGGTCCAGTGGTGCTTTTGGCAGTGCTCTGTCCTGCTGAGTCCAGTGGTGCATCAGTCCAGTGCTCTGTCCTTGCTGAGTCCAGTGGTGCATCAGTCCAGTGCTCTGTCCTTGCTGAGTCCAGTGGTGCATTTTGTCCTGTGCTTTGTTCTGCAAAGTGCAAATTTCTTTCAAAATTATTAAAAATACTTCCATAAAAAGAAAAAAAAAAGAGAAATTCTACCAAAATCCTTTTAAATTAATATTAAAAAAAAAAAAAAAAATAGTCCTTGCTGAGTCCAGTGGTGCATCAGTCCAGTGCTGTGTCCTTGCTGAGTCCAGTGGTGCATCAGTCCAGTGCTCTGTCCTTGCTGAGTCCAGTGGTGCATCAGTCCAGTGCTCTGTCCTTGCTGAGTCCAGCGGTGCTTTTGTCCTGTGCTTTGTTTTGCTAAGTGCATCTTTATTTTAAAAGTATTAAAAAAATCTTCCCAAAAAATTATAATTCGACAAAAATCCTTTTAAAAAAATATAAAAAAATATTCTAAAAAGTCTAAAAAATATTATTGCAGTCCATTAACATTAATATTGCAATCTATTAAAAATTGTTCACTGTTCTTGCAGTATTTAAAAAATAGTACTGTAATACAACGTGTGCTGCATATAATGGAGTACCAAAATTTGGGGGATAAAGTAGGGAAAGACCAAGACCCACTTCCTCCTAATGCTGAAGCTGCTGCCACTAGTCATGACATAGATGATGAAATGCCATCAATGTCGTCTGCCAAGGCCGATGCCCAATCTCCTTGTAGAGGGCATGTAAAAACCAAAAAGCAAAAGTTCACTACAATGAGTAAAAAAAGAAAATTGAAAACATCTGAGGAGAAACGTAAACTTGCCAATATGCCCTTTACGACACGGAGTGGCAAGGAATGGCTTAGGCCCTGGCCCGTGTTCAGCACTAGTGGTTCAGCTTCACCCAAGGATCTAAGCCCTCCTCCTCCCCCCCCTCCAAAAAATTTAAGAGTTATGCTGTCAGCAACAACACAGCAAACAACTCTGCCTTCTAAACAGATGACATCACAAATACCCACGGCGAGTCCAAGGGTGTTGGTGGTTGCGAAGCCTGACCTTTCCATCACTGTACGGGAAGAGGTGACTCCATCCACCATTTGCAGCACACCCTCTGCATATGCTGGAAGGATGACCCACAGTGTCGCTCCAGATTTGGATAATCAAGGTGTCAAGGAGGCTATTGATGTAGCTGGCGTTGTGGAGGAACTTGATGAGGAGGATGCTGATGTGGTTATTTTAAATGAGGCACCAGGGGGAAAAAAGTGGATGTCCATGGGATGAAAAAGCCCATCGTCATGCCTGGTCAGAAGACCAAGAAATGCACCTCTTCTGTCTGGAGTTATTTTTACCCCAATCCGGATAACAAATGTCTGGCCATATGTAGCTTATGTAAAGCTCAAATAAGCAGGGGTAAGGATCTTGGCCACCTAGGGACATCCTCCCTTATACGTCACCTGAATAACCTTCATAGTTCAGTGGTTACTTCAGGAACTGGGGCTAGGACCGTCATCAGTCCAGGGACACCTAAATCCCTTGGTCCTGTTGGATACACACCACCAACACCCTCCTCGTCAACTTCCTCCACGATCTCCATCAGATTTAGTCCTGCAGGCCATGTCACCAGCCAGACTGAGTCCTCTTCAATACGGGATTCATCTGAGGAATCCTGAAGCGGTACGCCTACTACTGCCGCTGTTGCTGCTGGTAGTCGGTCATCTTCCCAGAGGGGAAGTCGCAAGAACGCTACGTCTTTCACCATACAGTTGACCGTCCAACAATTGTTTGCCATGAGCACCAAGTACGACACTAGTCATCCTATTGCAAAGCGGATAACTGCGTCAATAACAGCAATGTTGGTGTTAGACGTGCGTCCGGTGTCCACCATCAGTGGAGTTGGATTTAGACGGTTGATGGAGGTATTGTGTCCCCGGTACCAAATCCCGTCGAGATTCCACTTCACTAGGCAGGCGATACTAAGTGTCCTCAGTGCTCTTAAAAATGCGGTTGTACCCACTGTCCACTTAACCACGGACATGTGGACAAGTGGTTCAGGGCAAACGAAGGACTATATGACTGTGACAGCCCACTGGGTAGATGCATCGCCTTCCGCAGCAACAGCAGCAGCTGCATCAGTAGCAGCATCTCCACAACGGCTGCTCGTGCCAAGGCAGGCAACATTGTGTATCACAGCTTTTAATAAGAGGCACAACGCTGACAACCTCTTAGAGAAACTGAGGGAAATCATCTCACAGTGGCTTACCCCACTTAGACTCTCCTGGGGATTTGTGGTGTCAGACAACGCCAGTAACATTGTGCGGGCATTACATATGGGCAATTTCCAGCACGTCCCATGTTTTGCCCACACCGTTAATTTGGTGGTGCAGCATTACCTTTAAGAGTGACAGGGGTGTGCAGGAGATGCTTGCGGTGGCCCGCAAAATTGCTGGACACTTTAGGCATTCTTCCAGTGTCTACCGCAGACTCGAGATACATCAAAAAAGTCTGAACCTGCCCTGCCATCACCTCAAACAAGAGGTTGTGACGCGCTGGAACTCCACCCTCTATATGCTGCAGAGGATGGAGGAGCAGCAAAAGGCCATTCAAACCTATACAGCCACCTACGACATAGGAAAAGGAGTGGGGATGCGCCTGAGTCAAGCGCACTGGAGACTGATTTCCGTGTTGTGCAAAGTTCTGCAGCCGTTTGAACTTGCCACACGAGAAGTCAGTTCCGACACTGCCAGCTTGAGTTAGGTGATTCCCCTGACCAGGCTGTTGCAGAAGCAGCTGGAGAAAGTGAGGGAGGAGCTGTTAAACCATTGCGATTCCACCAAGCATGTAGCTCTTGTGGATGAAGCCCTTCGTACGCTTTGCCAGGATGCGAGGGTGGTCATTCTTTTAAAGTCAGAGGAATACATTCTGGTCACCGTGCTCGATTCTCGGTTTAAAGCATATGTTGTGTCTCTGTTTCCGGCGGACACAAGTCTACAGCGGTGCAAAGACCTGCTGGTCAGGAAATTGTCCTCTGAAGAGGACCGTGACATGCCACCAGCTCCTCCATCAGTTTCTTCCACACCTGTGGCTGCGAGGAAATAGCTCAGTTTTCCTCAAAGACCCCCTGGCGGGGATGCTGAGAACATCTGGTCCGGACTGACGGACCTGCCAACCATTGCAGACATGTCTACTCTCGCTGCATTTGATGCTGTCACAATTGAAAAAATAGTGGAGGATTACTTTGCTGACACCATCAAAATAGACATGTCAGACAGTCCATATTGTTACTGGCAGAAAAAAAAAGGCAGTTTGGAAGCCCCTGTACAAACTGGCTCTACTTTACCTGAATTATCCCCCCTCCAGTGTTTACTCCGAAAGAGTTTTTAGTGTAGCGGGGAACCTGGTCATTGAGCAGCGAAGGAGGTTGCTTCCTCAGAACGTTGAAAAAATGATGTTCATAAAAATGAATTCTCAAGTCCTCAATCAAGCACAGCAGTGCCCTCAAGATAATACAGAGGGACCTGTGGTTGTGGAGTCCAGTGGGGACGAATTGATAATGTGTGAGGATGAGGAAGTACACACTGAAGGGGGCCAGGAATCAGAGGATTAGGATGAGGACGACATTTTGCCTCAGTAGAGCCAGTTTAATTCTATTAGTAGTTCCCAAAAAGAGGAACTGCCCCTTCTATTTAATACTTTAATTCTATATGTAGTTCTCAAAAAGAGGAACTGCCCCTTCTATTTAATACTTTAATTCTATTAGTAGTTCCCAAAAAGAGGAACTGCCACTTCTATTTAATACTTTTATTCTATTAGTAGTTCCCAAAAAGAGGAACTGCCCCTTCTATTTAATACTTTAATTCTATTAGTAGTTCCCAAAAAGAGGAACTGCCACTTCTATTTAATACTTTTTTTGTATATGTAGTTTCCAAAAAGAGGAACTGCCACTTCTATTTAATACTTTAATTCTATTAGTCGTTACCAAAAAGAGGAACTGCCATTTCTATTACTACTTTCTTTCTTTCTTTCTGTATTTCAAAAAAAGAGGAACTGCCATTTCTATTACTACTTTCTTTCTTTCTTTCTGTATTTCCAAAAAAATATAACTGCGGCCTTAACTGCTATGTTGGTGTTAGACGTACATCCGGTGTCCGCCATCTGTGCAGTGGTATTCAGACCAGTTGAGGGTTTTATATTGTGGCCCCGGTACCAAATTGGGTACCGGGGCCACTACACTACGCAGTCCAGATAGATGCGTATCAAATATTAAACTACATTCAATGTTGGAGCCAAATCCAAAATTAATTAAAATGACCTGTCATCGTCAAAAACAAGAGGTTTTGACGCGTTAGAACTACACCCTGTATATGCTGCAGAGGATGTAGGATCAGCCATCTGTAGAGTGAAATTCTGACCAGTTAAGGGTTTTTTTATTGTGGCCCCGGTACCAAATTGGGTACCGGGGCCACTACACTACGCAGTCCAGATAGCTATGCAGTGGAATTGAGAACAGTTTATGTTTTTTTATTTTGGCCTCGGTACCAAATTGGGTACCGGGGCCACTACACTACGCAGTCCAGAAAGCTACCTCGGTCCAACGATTTGGACTAAAAACAATATTGTGAAGTGTGAGGTGTTCCAAATACACTCGAAATTAGTGGAAATGATTGTTATTGAATGTTATTGAGCTTAATAATAGCGTAGGAGTGAAAAACCAACAAAAAACTAGATTTTAGCACTTTTTATGCTTTTTTAATAATAAATCAGAACCCAAAACCATAAATCAGAACCAAAACCTTTCGTCAGGTGTTTTGGCAAAACAAATCAGAACCCAAAACCTCAAGCTAATCAGAACCCAAAACACAAAACACTAAAAGTGCCCGGTGCACACCCTTACCGCTATATGGGGCTCAATATGATGTCTCTTGCAGGTCCAGGACTCAAAGGCATCACCTGTCACCAGCTCCATGATCTCTACATGATGTCACAACACTGAAGAGGAGCAAGAATAGAAAGAACTAGAATAAGAGTGGAAAAAGAAGGAGAGGAGTCTGTAAGTTAATTACAGGAGGGGAAGAGCAGGGAGGGGGATTAGGTGTCTTAAGCACTCTCTATGGGAATTAGTGTTTACACATTTAGTATATGTTTTATTATGTGGATTTTGCACATGTTATTCTGTATGAAACCCCTATTTTTAGTTGCATTGCTCAAGCACACACTGTTAAAAAAATGAAAATATTTCCAAAACAGCTTAAAATGTCTACATTGAGCAAAAAGATGGTACAGTACCAATCATTGGATAGTCTTAGGAAACCTGGTGCCAAATATAAAAACAATATAGGGTGGGGGGTACATGGCTATTCTGGCTTCTAATCTATAAATAATATACGACTGCTTTGATAGGAACTTTCTGGTGGGCAATCTTTAAAACAAATGGATTTCACATGATTTTTCTGGTGCCAAATCTATTAAAAAATATAGAGGGGAGAGGTTTGTTGACTATTTTGGTGTGTAACCTCTAAAAAATATATAAGGGAAGGGGAGGTGGGTTGGCATGACTTTTATGGTGCCTAATCTGTAAAAATATGAGGCTTATTGGGAGAAATAGCTGTTTTTATTAAATGGGAATAATATTAATTTAATATCGGGGTCGGGGTGGAGGGGAAGTATATGTACATAAAGAAAGGGAAAGCTTCTAATGTTTGTGCTGGTTTAGAGGACAGTGGCTTATTTATTAAACGTAAACAGCCACTGACCTGAAAATACCATGGGCAGCATCTGGTAGTCAAAGCTGCAAGAACAGGTAGGAGAGCACAGCACAGGCTTGGAGAATAGTCTAGCACTTGTAAAGGCCTACGCACTACTGCTGAGAGGCAGTCTCTATTCACACCAAGATATGGTGGGGGAGGAGCCCCTGCTGGTTTCATCCGTTCTGGACCCCATCATTTCTAATGACGGCCCTGTCCAGCACTGTATATTAAGGTGACCATGACACAAACAAATTACATGAAACAAAAGATAAAGATGGCCCTGCCCAAATGCAGCTTTAGGAGGTCACCTTTCTCTTTACCTAAACCAACCAATTTTTCCACTATAACTTTTTACTTTGTTCAATCTTTCTTTATTGAGGAAAGAACAAACATATGTAACAATGTACATCAATACATTCAGAGACAGATAGACAAAAATATCCGCAAAATTTATCAGTATTGGAGAAAAATAAAACAAAAATTGAAAGACAGAAAAACAAAGGGAATGGTACTGAAGAGAGAGGAGAGGAGGGAGGAAAAGGTGTGAGGGGGATCCTCAGGCCAGCCCAACAGGTCCAGTATCATTTACTGCTCAATTTTTTCAGACTTCTGGGTAGGCGTTTCTGTTGATGGGCACTTTTTTACGAGATGCTAGAGAAGTACGTGATCCACAGGCTCCCGTGTGGCTTAATACCACTTGTTACCACTACGGATGGAGGAGAGGATTTTTCAGGGGCGCTGACAGAAAAGAGGACTGCGATTGAGTGGGTAGATGTGGCCAACTGTGGCCAGCAGTCAGCAGGGGGGAACCGTGAGCTGGAGTGGGAGCAGGAGCAGGTGTGGAGAACCGTGGGCCGTCCTGAGTTCAACTCTGCTTGGTACCTTCCAGGGTTGGTGTATCTGATTCCTGTGGTAGCAGAAAGCACGAGTCTGAACGGAAAATAGCAGTTGCTGGGATAAAGATAGGTAATGCAAGCGAAGATCTCTTGCCAGCTCCTTGTCGTTGACTTGCCTGGGGTCTAGCACACAGTAAGTGAGTGTTGGTCGCAGAGGGTGGACTCAAAAATAAAAAAAAAGTATTAATTGTTTTTAAGCATATTAAAGTACTAAAGTGCACTGAAGCATAATACGATACAGTTGGTGATCGCAATTTGTTGAGGCAATAGAGCCAGATAAGGATTGATAATTTTGTATTAAGTTTATACAAGCTTATAATAAAGAAAAGTCTATGAAAAGTCTATAAGAGTTTTATAAAAGCTTAATAAAAAAAATAAAACTCTGATGATGAACTGATCAACTGTTGGCTAACTGAGTGATTGGATCGATTTATATTTATACTTATATTTATATTGACTCTATATTGGATTACTGGAACTAATTAATAAATTTATTCTACTCCTAATTTAGATTGAGAATTACGGATACAGATGCATTATAGATACAGTTTTACAGCCTGCAGATTAAAGATCACAGACCATCAGAAGAGAGATTCGAAGAAAATGTTTGCTCGTATATGCTTGGATATGTAAAGTATGGCCTTGATTTAAATGGTTATCTGCTATATAGCTGTCTACGCTGCTTACGCTGCTTATGTTGCTTGAGGCTTGTGCTTGTGCTGGTACTTGATATTTGATATTTGGCTAGATTTTGTACTGGACTTTATTGGGCTTTATTGCTTTCACTGGTATCAGGTTATCGGGGGTATTTATTGTACATGGTGCAACATTCCAAATATTCCAATATTCTAATGCTTTAAACCTCAAACTGATTTCAAACTGGTATCTATGTATCTATGTATTTATGTCCTAGCACTTTTTTTGTGTTACTATGTTTTTTTGTTTGTTTGTTTTTTTGTTGATATATGCTGATATATGCTGATATGTTGATGTACGGATAATTTCAATTATGGACTAGAATTGGAAGAGTCGTGTCTTAGTGAATTTACACTATTGGGTCACTTGGGCCACGTGATTGTTATGGATAGATATATGGGAATGAATCCTGGGGGGGAAGAATCCTGGGGTGCAAAGTGGAAGATCTAAACACTCAGAGGGCTGATTCCAAGCTACTAGAAGCTCTCCCTCCCCTATATTAAAATATCCTATATCTTCATCGGAAGCTAGTATATCTACAGCTATAGCTAACTCTGATTCTTTGACTTCTCTTACATCTGCAGAAGTGGCTAAGGAATTATCACTTATATTAATGCCATTAATCGATCAGAAATTGGATGGTATATATGCTACTGTTGCTATGGCACAAATTGAATCTAATGCCAAACGTATTAATTCTTTGGAAACTAAAGTTAGGACTCTAATGAGGCCTTACAGGTGGAAACTTCTTCCCAAAATAAAACAATTAAAATGTTTATAGACAAAATAGATGATCTTGAAAACTGTTCTAGACGTAGTAATCTCCGTTTTATCGGTATTCCTGAAATGGTGAGAGGAACTGACCTGCTGAAATTTTTGGAAACTGAGTTAATTGAAGCTTTAGGCGTTTCATCTAATGTCAAGAGTGTTACAATAGAGAGGTCTCACAGAATGGGTCCAGAACGTGGAGATACAAATGGTCATCCTAGACCAGTCATTGCTAAGTTTCTTAGCTTTAGAGAGAAGGAAATGATTTTACGCTCTTTCTGTAGGATTGAATCTTTGACATTGAGGGGGTCAAAGATTCTGATATTTCAGGATTTTTCTACTATTATTTCACAAAAATTAAGGGAATTTGCTTCATTATGTAAAATTCTCTCGGAGAATTAAGTACAATTTGCTTTACTATATCCTGCCAAACTACGGATTACTGATAAGGGGGCAAAACTATTTTTTTGAGGATCAGGTTAAGGTGAGGGACTTTATAAATCAGATGAATCTCTTAGACACTTTGCAAATGAGATCATTTAAATGAATATGATGTTCAATGATGATATTTTATCTGTTATGTTTTTTGTTTTGTTATTTGTGATTGTTGTTTTTTCCTGGAATGTAAAGCCAGGTACATGGGGTCAGATCAGGTGGAAAATTGGAAAATGGATAAGTTTTATATTTATAGTCCACAACTTTTATCTTTTTTTATGATATTGATTGTCATTAGTTTTTGGCAATCCAGGTGCAGTCATAGATATAAAGAAATTGAATCTGTTCTCGTCCTGCTTGCTGGAGCAGGGCGGAAGAGATATTTAGTAAATTCCTGTTTGTTTTAAGTGGCCCATGGGAGGGGATAGGATAAATGGAAAATAGTATGATTGAAATTGAGTTTCGAGGATGTTGGAGTCTAAACGTAATATTATCTTCTGGAATGTAGGAGGATTGAATTCACCGCTTAAACGGAAAAAAGTTATAACCCATTTAAAAGACTTTGTTACCCGATATTGTATTTATTTAAGCGAAAAATTGGAATCGTACTCAGGGGATGACTTTAAAGTCTTCATGGATTCAAGAATGTATTTCTGCTCCTTATGAAACTAAAAAACGAGGAGTTGCGATACTTTTGAATAAAAGATTGCGTTATACTATTGAGGATAAGCTAATTGATACTGAGGGTAGATAAATTCTTTTGCATTTGTTATTTAATGGCGAACGGTTTACAATGTTGAATATTATGCTCCTAATATGCCTAATCGAGGCATCTTTGCTAAATTGTAGGGACTCCAATTTCAAAGATATCTTCCAAATCTTATAGTGGGAGGTGATTTCAATACGGTAGATAATCCACAGTTGGATAAATCAGCTATTCCTGCCTCCTATGTTAGATCTGGATGGGATAATATTCAATATTTTAAAGATAATCATTGGCTTGTTGACCCATGGAGGGTTCATAACTCCAATGAAAGAACTTATACCTTCCAGTTGGGGGTTCATCATACCTTTTCACATATTGATTATCTAATGGTTTCAACTTTTTTACTTTCTAGAGTAAGTTATTCTCAAATTGGGAGTATTTTTATTTCAGATCATGCCCCGATATGGATAAAATTGAGGGTGCACTCTGATAGGGCCACTTATCGATGTTGGAGGTTTCCTGCATATTGTCACTCACCAGAATGTGAGTGCTTCTTCCCGTGTGTTTAGGAACCGTGGTCGTCCACCATCCTGAGGGTCTGCGCATGCACAGCCCTTTCAAACCTTCAGTACCTGTTCCTTTTAGTTAATTGGCTGATCAGGCAACACTCCCTATTTAAAGCACCTGAGTTCCATACCTCATTGCCTGATCTTGGAGTCTCATTCCCCATGAGCCTCTGAAGGTGTTACTGTGTTTCCTCGTGTATTCAGCTCAGCTGATTCCTGTGGTTTCCAGACCACTTCAACTCTCCTGTGGTTTCCAGACCACTTCAACTCTCCTGTGTTTCATTGTGACTGTATTAGCTGATTCCTATCCGCTGCCTCCGTGCACTACAGTCTTCAGCTCACTTCAACTCTCCTGTGTTTCATCGTGACTGTATTAGCTGATTCCTATCCGCTGCCTCCGTGCACTACAGTCTTCAGCTCACTTCAACTCTCCTGTGTTTCATCGTGACTGTATTAGCTGATTCCTATCCGCTGCCTCCGTGCACTACAGTCTTCAGCTCACTTCAACTCTCCTGTGTTTCATCGTGACTGTATTAGCTGATTCCTATCCGCTGCCTCCGTGCACTACAGTCTTCAGCTCACTTCAACTCTCCTGTGTTTCATCGTGACTGTATTAGCTGATTCCTATCCGCTGCCTCCGTGCACTACAGTCTTCAGCTCACTTCAACTCTCCTGTGTTTCATCGAGACTGCACCAGCTGATTCCTATCTGCTGCTCTCCGTGCTCAACAGTTCCAGCTCAGCTCTACTCTCCCGTGTTTCATCGTGACTGCACCTGCTGATTTCTATCCGCTACCTCCGTGTACCTGCAGAGTCCTGCTGGCTGCTACCCCTCAGTTCTACTCGTGTCTGCAGCAGCTGATCCGCTCTCCGTGCTTCTCAGTGTTCCTGCCGGTGTCAACTCGCCAGTCTGCATCAGATCTACGCCTCGCTGCTTTCATCTCGTCTAGACCATCTCTACTCTTCAGGCTTCTCCAGGAGTCCAGTTCTACATACTACTGCTTCCTGAGTATTTGTTGCTATCCCTGCTGGTCTACCTACCTGTGCGCTGCACCTACTTGATTACCGCTTCCACCCTCCTGGGACTTCGCATCCTGCCGGCCTCCAGCCGTTCAGGTATCTCTGCACTCCTGTCTGACAGCCTGCTCCTGAACCACGGTATGCATACTTCTCATTGACTGTGCTGGTGTATTGCATATCTTGCTGGACTGAGTTGTTCTCCTCTGGAGTTTACTATCCGCTGAGACTATTGCCATCATTGACTGTGTTATCTTTTGCCCGGATAGTTCCTGTGACTTTGTATTATTGTGCAGTGCTGTTCAGTCATTACTATATTGTGCATGTCATCGTGGGATCAAGTTCAGGGTGCCCGTGTATCCTCTGTATTGCAGTCTCTCCCCGTGCTCCTCCTCACATATATATTCAGTGGTACAACTTGCTAGAGGCAGACCACTGATCCCTGTTTCCTGAGTCACCTGTTCCAGTATCCTTACACATAGCAGTGGTACAACTTGCTAACGCAGACCACTGACTCCCCGGATACCTCCACCTGGATTCCATTCCTTCACCTAGACAGCGGTACAACTTGCTAAGCGCAGACCGCTGACTCTCATCACCTCCTCATTGCTGCTGGACATTCCTCCTCACTATAGCAGTGGTACAACTTGCTACCGCAGACCACTGACTACCCTCACGTTTCCTTTGTCCATTCAGTTCCTCGTGTACTACTACATATATATTACCAGTGCTGCTAGTCATAGACTTTTCACGAGCATCTCTATCATCTGCTGTCTCCTGTTCCGTGATCACCACGCTACCAGAGTACCATATTACCATCTATACTGCTCTGGTAAGCCCATCACCTGGTGATCCCTGGGTAAAGACTCCTAGTGCCCGTGACACATATCTGGCACAATCAGATAATTTTAGAAAATATCTTAATCAAAAATGGCTGGAAGTTGTAGATGATAATTTAAATCACTGGGAAGATACAGTATTATTTTGGGAGTCCCCGTTATCCTCTTCCTTTGAGTTTTATATGAAGGATCTTCAGCTGTTGGAAGACTTAATGGCATCTAATGCAAAGTCTAGATTGGATTATTCTAGCAACAGATACTTTAGGCGAGGTAACATAGCAGTGAGGGTGTTAGCAAACATGACTGAAGCTCAACTAAAAAAAACAATATGTGGAGGCAATCAGAGACCCGATTTCGGGTCATAGACATATATCATCCTCTGCGTTAGTTCATCAATTTAAAATATATTAATAAAAAATTATATACGGCAGATATAGACGATTTACCTCTTCATCATTCTCTTTTAAAGTCTGCCAAAATGCCTAAATGAACTGAATTACACCGTAATGTTTTAAATTCATTTTCGTTAGATAACTGAGCGAGAAATCGATTTAATTGTTAAGAATTTGCCTTCTAATAAATCACCAGGACCTGATGGTCTAGGAGGGGGGAAATATTATAAAACTCTTTTTAATATAGTACCGTTTCTTTCTACTGTGTATCGTAGATTGCATGCTGAACAACTTCCCTTCCACCATTTTAATGAAGCCTATACAATATTTATTCCTAAGTCAAAAAAAGATCTGGAAAAGATATCCTCTTATCGCCCGATCACTTTTTGGAATCAGAATTTTAAATTTTTTGTTAAAATAATGATGAATAGATTACAAAGCATTCTTCCTAATTTGATTACATCGCATCAGTTGGGGTTTACTCAAGGTCGGCATTCGGTACGAGGGGTACGCACAGCCATTGCAGCTGTTGTTAAATCTACACATATAACTAAGGCACTTGCCGATGTTTTGTTAAGTATAGATGCAGAAAAAGCATTTGACAAAATCTCATGGAAGCATCTTCAACCTATATTTGAGTACTGGCAATTTGGAGAGGAATTTGTTAGGTTTGTTAAATATATATATAATAATCCAACAACATATCTAACTGTAAATAATATTAATAGCGAACCGATAACTATGACTCATGGTACACGGCAGGGATGTCCATTATCGCCCCTGCTTTTTAATCTGGCCCTTGATCCTCTTTTACGAATATTGGCAGAGATGCCAGATTTCTATGGTATTTTTGATGGGGGGCAGAAGAAGTAAAGGTGGTAGCTTTTGCTGATGACTTATTGTTGTTTATCTCCGATTCACACTCCTCAGTACCACCATTGCTTGATAAACTTGCAGAGTTTGGGAAGGTGTCTTGATTTACGGTTAATAACGAAAAATCTGTGGCAATGGTCTTGGGGTCAGTTACGAAACCAATATGGTGAGAACCTTTGGGTTTACATGGGCATCTCATTCACTGACATATTTGGGGATTACATTACCTAAGAATATATATAATCTTTATTCTTTGAATGTTAGTCCTACTATTAAAGAAGCTGTTGCTCAACTTCGGAAATGGAGTGATCTTCCCCTGTCATATCTAGGTTGAGCATACTTAATAAAAATGACTATCTTCCCAAAGATATTGTACCCGCTGCAACTTCTGCCGGTTCTGTTAACTGCCACAGATGAAAAATTGATAGATGGGGAATTCCGTCAATTTATTTGGCAAGCTAAGAGATCTAGAATTTATTTACTACATGGAAAGTTTGACAAACAACTCAAATAAAATATGAGCTTATTTGTACTTATTCGCTTTATCTACCATTCTATAACATTCCTGATTTTCAAGAGGGGAAAGCTACATTTCCATTCAGTTATGACAGAATATGGGAATGTCTAACATAGGATCATTGGTGGATCAGCAAGCTAGAAAAATATTTATGGTAGCTCAGATTTGTGCGAAATTTGATCTGCCTGATACTCACATCTTTGCAATACACCAGGCTCAACATTATGTTTCTTTGGTCATTAAACATCTTTCAGCCCAAGACTGAATTAATGAATTAGATATAGTAATCTTTAAGCCAATATTAGGTTGGGGGCTACTTCTGTTCATTACAAACTTTTGCAAACAAAGTTTGATTATATGAAAATCCTCTCGGGACTGTCTATTGGGTGGATTTTTTTCCTCAGATGACTTTGGATATGATCTTTAAAACAATTGTATTTTCTATTAAGACATTACCAGCAAGTACATATTGGGAAATGTTTTATAAAATATTCCATAGGGGTTATCTATCCCCACACAGAGGTTATACTATGGGTTTAGTTGAATTGGATCTTTGCCCGAAATGTCATAGCTCAAAGGCTAAGTTTTTTCACTGTGTGTGGGAATATCCATTATATGTCAATTATATGTGGGAATGTCTATTAATGTCCATATAATGGACATTAATGTTCATTATATGGTTTTGGGGACAGGTTTATTATTATGCATCAACATATCTTTTAAACTATGTTCCTTTATCCCCGGAGTGGGCTGTATTGGGAATTGTGACGGTCTCCTTACGGATAATGAGGGGAAGGAGAAAACTACTCTTGATTATTTCGGCTGTCACTCAGAAGAGTGTTTTGCAAATGTGGACACATGATCGGCCTCCATCCATAGATTTATTTCAGACAAAATTGTTTTTTGCATTTAGAATGGATTGGCTGGAGACCACTTTGCATGAGGAAAATAAAGTAAACTCCTTTTTTGAAATATGGGAAAGCTTTATTGTTTTATTACCTAATACACTTAAGTTACACATTTTCTCCTGTTTTAAATTTACAAGCTGGTCTGAGGAAAAGATAGGTTTAAACAATCCCCCTATTCAATTATCAAGGGAGGTAGGTTTTATGTAGAATGTAGGTTCTTGGAGTAGGTTTAGACTCTATTCAGATAAAATGACCACACCTGGAAGATGTATTTAAAGATGTATTTAAAAATGTATTTAAAAATGTGAAAGAAATTAAAGAGAGCTCAAAGCTTGAAACCAAAGAATATTACTTTAATAAAATGATATAATATAAATGCAAAATCATCAGATAAAATAAAACAATATAGATGATATTGTGGTGAGTTAGTGCGACATGAAAATAATAATGTAGATATGAACACAGTCTGACTCCTGACACTCTTAATTGGTGATTAAGAATCACATGGGAAAATATCCAAAGTTTATGCAACTGAGGTGGTAGATGATTAAATGGCAAGTAAATGTACCTAGGCTCTAACACCTGAAGGGCACAGCTATGTGTGCATTAAATCTCCAATAGAATATATCAGGGTGTAGATGAGAAATAATTTCCTTACAATAAAGATGGTACTTATCCGTATCTCAAGCCTGCAAGGTAGAATATATTGAATGACAATCTGTCGGTGAGTCCACACATGTATTTAAAATTTAGTAAATAAGTTGTATGGAATATGTAAGGTAATTAAATGATATTTTTAGTATTATGTTAAGTTGTTTATGTATTGTATAATCATGTTGTGTGACATAATTGTAAATTATATTCTTTTTTTCAAATAAAAAGATAAAAAAAAAAGATGGCCCTACCCAAATGCAGCTTTAGGAGGTCACCTTTCTCTTTACCTAACCCAACCAATTTTTCCACTATAACTTTTAATTGGTAATTTCTTTATTGAGGAAAGAACAAACATATGTAACAATGTACATCAATACATTCAGAGACAGATAGAGAAAAATATCCGCAACATTTATCAGAATGGGAGAAAAATTTAAAAAAAATTTAAAGACAGAAAAACATAGGGAATGGTGTTGAAGAGAGAGGAGGGAGTAAAAGGTGGGGGGGGGGTCCTCAGGCCATCCCAATAGGTCTAGTATCGCTAGAACATCTAGCTGCCACTAAGAGAACAGGCCCAGGTTGCCTAGATCCCAGTATAACTTTTAATTCAACAATATATTGATTTTGAATTTTTTTTTAGATTTATGTAATTTTTAGATCTAGACTTTCTTTAGCAATCTGACTTTTAGTTTCTAGCTTGGTGGCCACAAACATTTTCCCTGTATTTATTTATTACCTCCTTAGTAGTTCTAGTTTTAACACTTTAAAAAAATCTTTCTCTTAGCATGACACAAATCAATTTCATTTTCTACATTTCATATCTTGATGTTACCATTTATAGGGATTCCTAAGGGAGGAGGCCACACAAACCACCAATCACTTCCAAGCAGGTCCCCTGCACTTACCAGATTCTAAGGGACAACTACGCAAACGCATCAGACCAGTGTTCCCTCTAAGCTGAGCAATCTGGAAAGGAAAGAGTTAAAAAGTCACTTTAATGAGGGCTCCACCCGAAAGGTTTGCATTCACAATCTGCGGGATGTTTCCTAGTAAGATACAGGTTTAACTCTATCATTTCCGGATTGCTCAGCTTAGAGGGAACACTGCATCAGACACACCTTTTCAACCAACACCTTTGCTGTTAAACCTCGGCATATGCACAACCTGGCAGTCCAGCCTATAGAAATGAGAGACACAACTACTGACAAGAAGAGCTACAGTTCCAAGTGAATGTGTGTACAAGGTGGTGGTTGGGAGTACAGAGACTGCTCTATACCCAGCTTACCCTTCCCTCAATTTGCTCTGGCCTGGGCACGGGACTACGAATACTCGGGACAGGAACAGAATACGTCCAAATATCGCACCCACCCCTTACCAAGACGAAGAGCCACACAGGATGGTGATACTCACCTGGACTCACAGTCTGCTCCTGGCACTCATCCACACTCCATATATCCTTACCTGTTAGAGCCGGGCAATAAGAAAACAGCCCTCTCAGCACTCGACTTACAGACTGCCGTGTACCACCCACAACTATACTAGTTATAATACAACAGACGAGAAAGAGTGTACCAGGGGAATACCTTTAATGGGAGCCTGACTCATGGCCCCTGTAGGGGAAATTCTGATATCCTACTTTGATATTCTCTGTTTCTAAGAGCGGCTAACCCCTAACTACCACCCGGTGTTTACTGGGAAGGGTATTTCTCCACCGCCTATAAAGTGTACACTCCAGGGGTCAGTCTAGAACAGTGCATTCACAAGGCGGGGAAAACCTGCCTGGAACCAGAGCCGGATTTAGAACTTATGGGGCCCTAGGCAAGATATTGGTTTTCCCCCCCGAAACAATCCATAGCACTATATTTTTATAGCATAGCATATATTCCTATATTTTAGTAGAAGGGTAAACTATGTGCCGCCGCACATCACGCTGCTCCTCCTGCATCACCATGCGGCCCCTCATTACTGTCCCTCTCATCACACTGTGCTCTACTTTATCATTACTCTACTGTTTGCTCTGTGTACGGCGTTGCGGAAATCATGTGGCGCCTAACAAATAAATGATAATAATAATAATAATAATAATAATAATAATACACTGCATCACACTGTGGTCCCAGCAGTTAAAGAATAATGACCATGGACCCCATATTTTGTCAAAGGATCTAGCAGAATTTTGATTTATACTGGTCATACACTCCATACGATGAATATTAAGCTCAGTGGTCGAAGTGGAAATTTAGAAGTGGCGGTATGAAAAATTAAATGGAAATGTAAACAAGTGAATGGAATTTTATTATTTTACAATGAAGGCAGTATGAGAAATAGCGGTATGGCACACTACCATATACACCCCACTGCCACCACTGCTTACCTTTCAATTCACACAAATTGTACTTTATCTTTAACTAAACTTAGGTATTAATCATAACTAACATGTCAAGAAACTGTTGTTCAGGGTCAGCAAGCTCAGTAATAAAAAAACAGCAGTCTCCTATCACTACCACGTCACAGAGCGTCCGCCACTACAGTTACTGACTGCAGCCCTCTACCTACAGAAACATGAAAAAGTGCTGGAATGTAATAATCATGTTAATATGTCAGTCTTCTGCATGAATCACATAGTGCAACATTTAAACAAGTCAGACCTCCCCATAATATAAATCCCACCAGATTCAGGATAGTTGGCAGACTGTCCTGCTCTCCTACCTGTTCTCGGCACTTTCACCACTTGTGGCTGCTGTGTCTTTAGATCAGTTGCTGCTTGTCTGTATCCTGGAATGTTGGAGGCCCTATTTGGAAAAAAAAATGGGTACATGAAATTTCAGCCCCAGTGTTAAATCAATATAGCACCCACACTTTATAAGTAGGCCTCCCTCCAACCAAAACATTAAATTAATAGCATACACATTTAATAAATAGACCTATTTCCCTCCAACCAGCTCCAACATTAAATTAATAGTGTTACCATTTAAAAAATAAAACTATTTCCCTCCCCCAAACAGCCAGTCACACACACATAATATACATACACTGGCCCCTCACACACACATAATGTACATACACTGGCCCCTCACACACACACATAATATAAATACACTGGCAGTGCCGTAACTAGACATTTCAGTGTCCTGGGCGAGACAGGGAACTTGTGCCCCCCATCTAAGTGGGAGTGACATTTGCCAAGTGGGTGTGGCCAACCTAATGTGGGGGTGTGGCAAGAGCCCGCTACTGCAGAAGCACACGCGAACAACTTCTTCCTTTTTATGGTGCTTTATTGTCAGGATGGTAAATGTTTTGACACCGTATACTTGCACAGCAATTATGGAGACCCTAAACACTAGCTATACATACACCAGCTCTCTCTGAGGACCAGCCAGCTTTCCCAGCGTTGGTCTCCGTGAACAAATGGCACAAACAAGCTTTTATACATGATACTCCTCCCCCAGCCTTAGCTTGATGGACAGGTGACACACCCACCTTCTCTTTAAGAGAAAACGCCCATCACTGGCTCTGTTTCAACTAACAGACACACCCTGTCTGTTTGCTGAGAGGAAGCAGCTTTTAAATCATGTAAGTTAACCAACTTTAAACTACACATAAGTCTTTACTCGGTTTAACCTGAATCTAGGTGCATAACTGCGCCAATGTCTTACTCTGCTTGTATGTTGTCTTTGCATATTGTCAGATAAATGCCTCCCTTTGTTACAATATATATATATATATATATATATGTATTAATATATATTTTTATATATATATATATATATATATATATATTTATATTTATAGTTAATATATATATTTATATATAAAGGTATGTGTGCGCACGCCTGCCATGGAAATCAGTATCAGACACAGACGCTGTCCGCTGAGAAGGGCTAAATAATAAGAAACCCCCTTAGACATCTAATTACAATATTAGAAAAATTAGCAAGGTCCTGAACTGAATATACACTGCAGATATTGTAATGTTTAAGATTTATTCTCAACACGTTCAGCGGGTGACAGACTGACACCTGACAGGAGATTCACGCGCAGAGCTCAGGAGACCTCGTTATGTATAGACTGAAGGACTCTGGAGCTCGCAGTATGCTACAAATGCATCTGTGTGTCATACAGAACAGGAGACGTGAAAGCGCCTCGTTATATCGCCGCTGCCGAGCTTCACATAGACAAATGCTGCTGTTTATTTAATTTCATAGGGTTACTGACAGAGGAGGAGCTCAAGGGAAAAAACTTTCAAATAGAGATGATTGTGTAAAACTACATTTAGCTTTCAGCAATGCAAACATGAGACTGTGAGGATGCAGGAACCCAGAGGTAGGATGAAGCCTTGGGAGCATCCATTCACATGGCCTGGGTCAGAGACACATGTGCCGATTCCCACGGGTAGAAAACAGCGTATGGATGTCACATTGCTGGTTAGCACACTGTAACAGATTTTACCTTTGTAGCGAGAGAAGAGAAAGAAGGGAGGTAGGGAGTTCCACTGAAAGGAAGTCTGAGGGAGGGAGGGAGTTCCACTGACAGGAATTCGGGCATTTGGAACGCAAGTTTGTGTTCCAAATCCTGAACTTCCTGTCAGTGGAATGTATGTGCGTTCCACTGACAGGAAGTTCGGCATTTGGAACGCAAACTTGCGTTCCAAATGCCGAAATTAAAGGCTAAGGGTACAGAGCAGGTAGCCCTGGGCGACGGCACTACCCGCACCTGCCTAATTACGGCTCTGTACACTGGCCCCTCACACACACACATAATGTACAAACACTTGCCCCTCACACACACATAATATACATACACAGGCACCTCACACACACACACACACACACACACACACATAATGTACATACAAGGGCCCCACACACACACATAATATAAATACACTGGCCCCTCACACACACATAATATACATACACTGGCCCCTCACACACACATAATATACATACACTGGCCCATCACACACACATATTGTAGTAATATACTACACCCCCCAACTTACCTTTTTCCATCTACACACGCTGTGCAGTCTTCTTTCTCTTCACACATGGGACTGCACCTGTCATGTGGTGCATGTACCATGTGACATGGAGCAGGCCACACATAGAGGAGGGAGGGAGGAGACCGGACACCTAGCTATAACACCAGCCCCTCCCCCGCATTTTTTTTCCCCCTTGTCCCCCCTCAATCTGCTTTGCCACGGGCCCCGAGAACCACTGGGCCCTAGGCAAGTGCCTAGGTTGCCTAGCTGTAAATCCGTCCCTGCCTGGAACTGTCACTGGCCACTGCCGGAACTCAGCACAAGTTAACCCACTCACTATGGAATGCACAGCCCGGAAGTGAACCCCCAGCTTGAACTACTGGAACTCAAATCTGTGCACCTTCCGAATTGGAAACCACAGCCTAACCAGCACAGAAAAGGGATTACCACACAAATAGTCACCTTCTATTGTTCAGGGGAGTAGACCGTTCCTGGTCTTTTAATCAGCTGAATATCACTCCCAACCCTCTAATCCCTTCCTGATCTGGGCCACCAGAATCCGCTTGCACCTATCCATGCCTCATGCCTCTACCTGCTGTCTGGCACCGCCTGCAACAACTGCCGCAGATGTTCTTCTCTTCTTCCTCTGACTTCTCCTCCTTTTGTTTCTTCTAAAGCAGGGGTGCCCTTAGCCCTAACAAGGACTCCCTGCTCTCGACGTCTTGCTAGGCGTTGTCACACTTCAATGCAGTAATCACAGCTAAGGAGCCCGGAATATGGTGAAACACACAATGTTTTTTGCTGGAAGCTACAAACCGGATGGTGTAGAAATGAGGATTGCAGGGAGATGCAGAAAGCAAATACCAAGGACACGGCTGATGCAGGTAAACAGATAATATTAAGAAATCCTAGGGAACGGGTGAACAAGGAGCACAACAGAGAACAAGGAACAGCACAGCAACATGGAACATGAAAGAGCAACAACAATGACCAGGAAGGTATGCAAAGGAGTGGCAAGTATAAATAGGGAACACCCAGCTGCAAGAGATAATTGGTGCAACAAGGTAACTTCTAAAAGACAGAGAAGCAAAGAACAATAGCAGCATCTCTGGTGGATCAGAAGTACTGCCAATAACATTCAGTGAAACACAATAATAAAGTCCAATCCAATCCCAGAGGCAAGAGCTGCTGAGATGAAGCAGCATCCTGACACGATGTTGCAGAGGAAGCAAGGCAGATCCTGACAGCTGTCCTCCCGGTGTCTTCTTGGCTGAGTAGTGCCCAGCCCGCTGCTCTCTGATGTCTTCCACTTCTTCTCTTTTTTAACTGTTTCCAACTGCTCTGCGCTGTCTTCTCTTGTTGCACTATGCCATTGGATTGTCAAAATGGCGGTGCACGGCAGCTTATATAGACCCTGATGTGCCAACATCACACGACGTGGTGATGCAGCAAGCCCGGATTGGCTCGCCACTGTGCCAAAAATTCAAGATGACGAACAGGAAGCTCTGATTGGCTTCCTGTCCCGCCCAACCAGGAATCTACGGTGAATCGCACTCGATTTGCTGCAAAGTACCTGAAACTATGCCAGAAGGGACTCACTGGGCCTTACATACCCAGGTGAGTCCCCCACATATTTAATACTTCTTTAATCCATTCTAGGTTTAACATTTTATGCGGTCATTTGTCCAGTATCACTAATAATACTGTCTTATTTAGCCAGATCGATTTCTAGATTTAATTTCTAGAAGTATTGCTGCTCTAAGGCATGGCACACATTCATATACGGTATGCATATTAAATAATTCCCACTTATTGAACCTGAAAATATATTTTCTGCATAGTTTTAATTCTAAGATGAAAAGCATTACCTTAAAAGTCCTGCAAGAAGTGATTTGTGTCATGCTTTTCAAAGTGGATTTATGAGTAGATATATTCCTAGGGGACATTTTCAGTATGAGAAGTTATAATATGTCAATCTTGTTTTCATTTGAAGAAACATTAATTCGAAGAAACTGAGCCTTCAGCAACCTTATAAACTCTATAATACCAGTATTATGGCCATCCGCAGCCAATATTTCTTTTTTCATACTGTGTATAATACATACTGTATAGTTTATACAGGACCCTGGAAAAAGGTACACATCTTAACACTTTAACATTTTTGTTTTTTTTCTGATGATTTGCTGTGTTTGCAGCTTGGTCGAAAGGGGGTAGAGTCAGGGCTGTGATCGCTTGGGTCAACTTAGGGATTTTTGTGGAGACCACACAGAGGGACTCATGTACAGTTGAATGTAAGTCCAACTCGTAAGCACAAAAATAACTTTTTCAAGTGCATGAGCAATTTCCAATGTTACATCTCAGTCTGCTGTTAGATTGAGAAATATCTCCCACATGTGCCTCTCTACATTTAGAGAGCAAGACGGGGAGGTATTGAGCGAACATAATACTGTAATGGCATGTTCCCTACTACACTGAGGGTAAATTAGCTGCAGATACGCTACTAGGTATCTAATGAAAATGTGTGTACTTTTCCAAGTCTTACATAGAATTTGAAGCCACACGTAACTAAAGATAAGTAAATTTAGGGGTTCAGTTTACGCTTACGCTATAAGTGTGAATTGCATTCAACTGTACATAAGCTAATTTTAAACACATTGTGCTAGCAATCCAAGAAGCATGTCTTGGATGTCCTAATCTGTGACAAACCTTATCCAACAATGGCACAGCACCCAGGAACATCATAAACAAAATCTTCTCAGACTTACAGTAAATCTTTTGTGGTCGATTGGCAAGTGGTTAAAATGACTGTACTGATAGTTCACACTACCCAAGCAAACACAGTTTCCACATCTGTCACCCCATTTATCTTAGACACCAACACCTGTACCACCACTTGGGGGAAGATGAGGTCTCCAGAGACATTTCAAATAAGATTATTTGTGAAGGGAGTGCGGGCAGAGCCAAAGTCAATTAAAAGTGCAACCTGTCATCTTCAAATTGTATTGAAGTCCTGGCTTTGTCTCTTACAGCATATTTGATGTTGAATACTTTCGTATCAAAAAAGACAAAAGTATTATAGTAGTGAAACCTTTATTGGCTAACCAAAATACATTTTTATATTTATATTTGCTAGCTTTCAGAGCACAGAGGCCCCTTCATCAGGCTAGTTTACAAATGAATGACTTAGAAAAAGACACAACATTTAAGAGATGTTAATCAAGATGTAACAAATATAAAAAATTATTTTGGTTAGGCAATAGAGGTATCACTCCTATAATACTTTTGTTTTTTTTGACATAAACATATTCAACATCACATAGATTTTACTGGCTGACACGGTACTGCAATAGAAAAAAAATATTTTTTATTTTCTTACACATTCTCTTACCGCATGAAAGTTATTGGATCCAACCCCAACTTTACATGTTACCACTGTACGATATGACATGTAACTAAAATGTTGTTTAAACATTAACATTGCTCATTCGTGTAAGATTATACATAACCAGTAGATTACTACGTAATCATTGTTTCAGAGGTCTTTTTAGATCTTATTTCTTTTCTGTGGTTTTCATACCACAATAAGAACTTTTGACAAATATAATTGTATCTTAACATATGTTTGCCTGATATGATCCAAACAGAGGAACCCTAAAAAGAATGGAGTCACAAGCAATGAGGCATAAATTTTCTAGGAGTTCATTGGATTGATAAGACTAAAGCAGAAAAGTAGGGACTGATTAATGTTCTTCCACTAAAATGGCTTGAGGAGTTCACTGGGTTTTTTTAAAGATCTGTCAATACTGGCATTGAACATTGAATATTTCATTACTTTCCTAATCATGAGCAGTTCTACAAGGTTAGAAGTGCTTCCTGCTTTTCCCACTATTTGTCTGTTTCTCCTTCTCTCCCTTCTGTTCAATGATTGGTTAATCTACCTAATTGTGTGCAGACAAAGAGGAAACTAGATGGAGGAACTCTCGAACACTTTCACTTCTTTCCTTTCAACACAGGCTCCAAATAATATTTCTGATTATAATATTCATTTTTTTCCTAATCAATGAAATTTCAAATAGGATGTGATTGAATTCACTACAAAATTAAAATTTCCAGCCAGTGAGCATAACAGCTAAACAAGTGGAACCACAGGTGTTGTCCTCATTCTTACTCAGCACTGAAAAAATTGTGAGTTTGCTTGACAGTTTATTATAATATTTTGCCAACAGCGGGGTGAATTGTAGAAAGTTAAGATTTTTATTAAGGCCCCTTGAGTGATGCTGTATTTCCTGGAGTGTTATTTGAGCAGTCATTTTTTTTAACTATCCAATTGGTTGGACATTTTATCTTCCCATGCATAATTTCATCCAGAACTGGTCACATTATGGCAGATTAATATGTTCATTGATTGAAACTCAACTAGACAGACAGCTGCTATTGTTAAAATATGTATACTTTATTGTCACAAACAATACAATTGGAATTCTTGAACTGTTCATTAAATATACAATCATTCCACACAGCTACTATATAAAGGTGCTTCTTAAACACATTAACATAAATATGCTGTTCATAGAATGATAATGCTCATCCTTTTATAATTGAACACTGATAGCAGCAATTGGATATTGTTATTCTCTCAGATTTCTTTGTGCAATTAAGTTCTCAGGCCTAAACTCACAAAGCTATTAAACATATCTCAAAATTAATTATCCACCTCTAATTGTTTTACAAATATTTCACCTAAACCAATTTCCTTTTTTAGTACAGATACCTCCTAAGCGGCTCTTTTTTAAAAGTTACTGAAAAGTCTAAACAGATCATTACTACTGTGATATCTTAACACAAATCCCTTCTTGCTCTCTTGCAAAAAGCTAATGAGGTTATTTTACGCTGACCTATTTAACATGCAATTAAAGTGATTGTACTTAATAATTGAGCCACTTTTCAGAAGATACTTCTAAAAATGTATTGCTTACTGCCTTATAAATAATCTAGGCCTCGTGTCCCACATTAGATAAATCTTTCAGTTAAACATAAAAAAACAAGCCACATACATTTCAACAGATACTGTTATCCTTGGTTGTGCTGTACTATGAGGGAAAATACATTTTGATTGCAATATGTGAGCATATTTTTGTGAGCGTTTTGTGAGCTGAATCATTTCCATGCAGTGAAAGGGAAAGTGTTCCGTCTCTTCAACAAGAGCGGCTATGAGTGCTGCGCTTCTGCAACTGGAAAACCACAGTGTTCAATTGCTCCCATGTGGCACCACAATACATATGGAACACGAAAAAAGAAGCAAAAAATAGCTTTTTTATAATGCACCTAATTTAGGCAATTGTAAAAAAGCAGTTAAAGTTTACATAAAAAGCAACAAACATAAAAAATCTGGGAGTTCACATTGCATGCAATGTTAACCAGCCATCTCCTCATAACACATTTTAAACATGTTTGTGGCATGACATATGATGATCGTATATACCATTATACAATATATAACATGCATAACATTATACATCATATCATTAACAAAAAATATCCACTATTAGAGATGAGCCAATATGTTATGGTACAATTCCTGGATACATTTGATATGTAATTTCCTGTATTTTTCATGAATCCTTTTCCTTTGCAAACAAAAATACCTTGTTGTACTGACACTGACATGATTTTTCTACAAACATGTGAATTGACTTTGCTGTGGTAAGGGCAGCTGCTAGAATCATTTCTTTAGATGTTCACCTATAGCATCCCCCTTTCTCAGGAACTTGGTTTGTTCCACAGTACTCAGCTTGAGTTGTAGTAGTTGTTGATTAACAATTGCCCGATGTAGAGGACAGAACACAGAAGGAGGTAGTGAGCAACCAGATGGTGTTTTGTTGCAAGCTGAGAATCAGACAGGCAGGGGTTAATGCAAATATCAGACAGACAAAGGTCAGGACTAGAGAAGACAGCAGTTCCTTTAAACAAGCCATGAGCCAGGAATGAAGAAGACAGCAGAATCCTTTAAACAAGCCAGGTGCAGGACAGGTATAGATATGTATATGCAGATTCATTTAAAAAGTCAAGTGTCAAGAGTGAAGAAGACAGCAGAATCTTTTAAACAATCCGGGTCAAACACTGTTAACAGAACAAGTCCGGATACAAGGCATACTAGGTCAGACATGCAAAATTTAACAACCACTGCTGCTTAGCAAGGAGAATGATAGTAATTGATCGGGCATATAGCGTAGACCACCGCAATACTTAACATAGTAGGGCACATACTGTCACTGGCTGTCAGGAGGTAATGCCATTAATATGATCTGTCATGCATCATAATACACATGATACATCAAGGTGCCTCCTGTTGTTGTATGTTGTCCTTAGGTTCAGCTTCGGGGGGTCCCAATGAGTGCGAGATCCCTCTGGTTGAGATAACACCTTGTGGTCCATTTCACATTTTAGATTTGGGATTATTGCAAGCTTCAGTTCGTGACCACCTCCACTCATTTCCCTATAACGCCTCTCTGGGACAATCCCGCCTTTACTCCAGGTCAATGCTCCTCCCGTTTCAAGACCTGGCAGGGGAGGGATATAAAAATGGGGGGGTGTTCTTATTTTATTATGTTCTTATTTTTCATCTTCCACAATACTTTACTTCTTTACAGTCTTAAGGCATATATTAAAAAAATATGCCCACATTTTACGTTTCTAAAGTGGTAGTTGACATTTTGTAACTATAGTTATCTTTGTCTTGCTGTTTGTGCCTGAATTTATTTCCCCTAATTAGCAGGAGACATACTTTACGAATGGACTTGCCCACTCCTTGCTGATTACCAGTCCCAGCACTATAAGATGTATTATTGTTGGAGGAATAAGCTGGTTATAGATGCCTGGCATGAAACAGACTTTTATGTGTCTACCATTGGAAACAGGTTTAAACTTGTATATGGCTAAGCAGTTCCATACACTTCGGTAAGAACTTGTATTTATGAAAATTGTACTAGCACACATTGGATTACACACAAGTGGTTTATGAATGTTTAATTGCCAGGCAGAATGTGGCAAGAGCACACGTCTGAATATTGTGCAGGTTTTTGGATCTTTGATCTGAGTGCCTGCACTCTTGCCGTTCTGAAGAACGGTATTGAAAACCATGGGTGAGCCCAAAATGATTGTACTGGCTACAACATTGCTTAAGCAAATTATTACAAAACATTCATTAATGTCTGAATGACAATAAAAGGAAAAACTATTAAGGGGAGTACATTTATTTTCAAATACTGGGTAATCTTAAAAATAATTGATATCTGAAATTTTACTAGAAGAAATGTAGTTTTGATATTATTTATTTGTATGTTATGATTTCCTTTTTAGTAAGTTGCCTATTGAGAGCTTTCATGTCTGGACCAGCTGTCTTCATGAACAGTTTCAGCAATGTTGATTTCTGCTGACTATAAGATGACCCTACTCCATATACATAAATATAATACAAAATGTTTTTTTTTTTGTTTTTTTTTGTAATTAAATAAATTGTAAGATTATATTAAAAAAAAAAAAAAATGGGGGGGTGTTTTACATGCAAACCAATATATTTCACTACCGATGCTGTGGGATAAATTTGACTTTCCTAATGTTAGCCCGTTTGCTTATCTCCAAATGAAACACTATGTTGACTCTCTTTCTAAACCTGATTTAACAAGACCTTTAACCCTCCTGGAATCCTTGTGTGCGCACTTGCCTCTGCAAAGGGGGATTATTTCCACACTGTATAATCTCCTTATCTCCTCCATGGAGACTTGGATAGACCATCAGAGGAGGACACTTTGGGCAACAATTAGAAAGAGAGTCTCCAAGATATCCATCTCACCTCTTGTCAAGGAAAATGCCTACAAAATATATTATCATTGGCACCTGGTCCCTACCAGTCTGAAATGAATCTATGGTTCTACCTCTGAGTTATGTTGGAGGGGCTGTGGGGAACAGGGGTACTTTCTCCACTTCTGGTGGTCCTGTCCACAAATCACTTCTTTCTGGGATGATGTTGCTGCTCTCTTAGCGACGTTACTACCGTCCAGGTCTCTAAGTGTCTCCCTATTGAAATCCTAGATAAACTGCTGAAAAATTGTCCATTCAGATCCTCAATGCAGCTAGATGTCTAGTTGTGAAGCATTGGAAAAATCCTGAACCCACCATTTCTCTCAAATTTGAGGTGAATGGTTCCTTTATAATGGTACTTTCGGTGTTGCACACTCACCTGACCATCCTCAGAGCATCTCAGCCCTCTTCCTGCGATTGATATTTAGTAGATTACATAGTGTATAATGTCACTCGATCCCTGGGTGTCCAGGATTCGGTCTCAAAACTCCCTTCCCCCCTTACGTCCCCCCTTCTCCTTTCCACTTTCCCCTAACCCACTATATACATCGTCACACTTTTATACTCTTCTTCAGGGTCTATTTACAATCTTGTGCTATTGTACCCAATGTATATGTTCATATTGTGCAACCATTCTAATCTAATATGGTTGCCTCTTCTTGCCCATAATGATAGATATTGCCTGTTTTTGCTACCTTTTGACCATGTCAATTATTTGTATTTTACGTGACAAATCTTAGTAAATAAAGGTCTTTAAAAAAAAAAGATCCCAAGTCAATACAATGGAGCTGATGGATTGTTTTCCAAACTAAAAATTACTGAATCCCCACCGGATCCCCACCTTCACTGACAATTTTACCTTAAATAAACCCAGAGAGAGCTATTTGCATTTCGGGCTGTTAGCAAACAGTTTTATTCCTAATTGAGCAGGATAATAGATGAGACTTTCAGTACAGTGCATATGCAGAGGATTATATGCCTTTTGTTAAAATTAGTCACTATATTTAATAGATCAAATAAACGGATTACTTTGCACACACAACACTGAAATTTAGTTACAGATTAGTCACTTCGTAATAAAAGGGCAGATTAACAGATATGTCTTCACAAACTACAGTCATCCTATGCTTCTTTTGATGCTTGGGGAAACTTTGTGTCAACCATCAATACATTTTTCAGCATTTAATTGGATTTTCTTTGTTATCCACAGGTCCATTACTTTAAGGTGTGATAAGGTGTAGTGAGAACATAGCCCAGCCCTTGACTATTCCTTCTAATATGAGGACATCAAACCTACACTGTGAACTTCAGAAGAGGCAGATGAGTATCAAACATCTCAGAAAGTATTAAAAAATGTTGTGTAAAAGTGAGAATTATGTGCTTGTATGTCTATATTGATTAGTTATCATGCTCCGTATTTTATTCTAGGCTGCAAATGTCACTATTTCAGTAATCTATAGAAAAAGTTCTCCAACTTTGAAAAAATAACACACTGGACCTCAATTACCAAGCACACTGGATGCACAGAACAAAATGCTTTGGTTTTGTACTGCAGTACCTAGGTCAGTGGTGGGCAACAGGCGGCCCTATGAGCCTTCACCCAAGGCCCCCAGCTCTTTCCTGCTATATTGTCAGATTTGTTTTTTATAGCTTGTAACTTTTTAAAATGCCTGCTGATGAATTATTACAGATTTTTTTAAATGTATTATTTTAACTTATTAATGTGGATATGGGTAATGTGTTTCAGGTTGCCCATCACTAGCCTAGGAGATCCATGCACCATGCAAGGCCCCATCTAGAAATCAGTATACCATATGCATTCCCATCTGCTACCACTGTTACTTCTATAGTTACACCACAGATGCAAAGTTCATTCAGGTGACCAGTAAAACACAGCTCCCACTATAGTAATGTATATAATGCAGAATCCATTATTCAGGACCTGATCAACCATTAGGCTGATCAGGCTGCAGCCTAGGCGCTGGGTCCTTGGGGACGCAGCGCCAGCACAATTAAAAATCATTTTTTAAAAAAAATAAAAAATGAATGTTATTCTACTTTTTCCATTTAAAATATCTGGCGCTCGCCTCCTCAGTGATCATCCGACTGTCAGTGTATCCAATCAGGCTGATTTAGGCAGCTAACAGTAAATCCGATACTGTTAGCTGCCCTGTCAGTGTGGCTGCGCTGCTAAGCTTAGTGTGGTCACGTGAGATTATCACATCTCATGTGACCACACTAATCACTGAGGCCGCGCCCGCACTGACAGGGCAGCTAACAGCATGGGATGTGCTGTTAGCTGCCTGTCAAAAAGACAGAAGTCCCAGAGCCTGGAGAGAACAGGAGCAGAAAGGAGAAAGGTAAGTGCAGTTTGTTAAATATCGGGGGGAGTAGGAGGAAGATGACTGGGGGAGAGGGGGAGTGATTGACCGGCTGCCTGATGGTTGGGGGGAGGGGGTTAATGAAGTGGCTAGGTGGGAGTTAATGAGGTGGCTAGGGAGGGAGTTAATGAAGTGGCTAGGGGGGGGTTAATTAATTGTCTAGGGGGAGTTAATGAAGTGGTTAGCAGGGTTAATTATATGCCTGGGGGGATCTGATAAATTGGCTGGGGGAAGGGTTAATGAATTAGCTGGGGGAAGGGTTAATGAATTGGCTAGGGGAGGGGTAATGAATTGACTGGGGGATTAATGAATTGAATGGGGAGGGGCCTGATGAATTGGCTGGGGAGAGGGTTAATGAATTGTCTAGGAGAGGTTAATGAATTGACTGGGGGTTAATGAATTGACTGGGGAGGTTAATGAATTGATGGGAGGGGTTAATGAATTGACTGGGGGGCTTAATTAATTGGCTGGGGGTTGAGCAAATGAGTGGTTTGGTGGGTAATGAAATGGATGGTGGGGGTCATACACCTTCTGGTCAGGGTTAATTAAAAATGGCTGGTGGGGATGAATTGGTTGTCAAGGGGAGCTGATGAAATAGCTTGTGGTGGGCATGATTTATGTATTGTGTGGCAGTGACTAGAATGCTAAATATTAGACAGTCAGGGCTTGCAGATATTAGTATATAATTGTAAGTAATTTTCATATATATTATTGTCTATGTCTGTACTAGGGGGTTGTTTTATGTGGTCATAATGGAGTGCTGTGATTGAATTATTCAAGGTTGTTAACATTTTGCACTATAATACAATTTTTGCATATTTTCAATACAGGACTCCAAGTTTCCAGAAGCCAGCCAATTGACAACAACACTCCAAGAACAAGCAAGAAAGAATCTCAGGTAGTCTACGCTGCAAGATCAGGTAAGAGAGAACAGCACAATTTGTCTAACTTTAAATACCAAATTTTACAGCAATAACATTTTACTTTGTTTGCCGAATGAAGTGTGTTTTGTGTATTAATTAATATTTTACAATTTTGTTTGTGTATGTATGTGTGTATATATGTATGTATTTATATAGAGAATCATCTAGCGCAGAGGTGTTCAAGCCCTTAAGGGCTACCAACAGTTCATGTTTTTAGGATTTCTTTAATCATGCAAAGGTGAGTTAATCTATTTGGCTGGGTCAATATTTATCCCACCTGTTCCTAAAGCCAGAAATCCTGAAAACATAGCGGTAGCCATTGAGGACTAGACTTGGACACCTCTGATCTAGAGTATTCTCACAGCGCTGTTCTTTGTAGTGATTTATTTTTGATAGTTTATTGAGGAGTATGCAATGTTTCTCTGAACAGCAGCAGTGAAGGATTTGTGTTAATTTATTTAAATAATAATAAAATATATTAAGCTGTCGAAGTGGGCTGGTAGAACTCATATCTGGAACATGACGAAGAGGGACACCCCTTTCTAATGCCCTGTTGACAGAACAATCATAGGGGTATGTCAAAGTCGAATAATTGGATGAAAGAAAGTATATTGATTAATATTATTTTACCATGCGATTGCGATCAGTACGCCACTTGTTATGATGCAATCGCACGATAAATAACGCACGCATACACTTACACTTACACATTCACTTGTACATATTTCATTTTATAATAGTTTCAACCCACAGTCGTTTATGAGCAGATGTTATTGAATTTATAGTTATATATATAATGGTAAGAAGCACTTTATTGAGATCTAAGGTTCAGGTTACAGGAAACATATCATGTTTGGTGTCATTCTAATCCCCTATTTGTCCTTAGTGATCCGATTCCATCAGCTATGAGATCGCACTTCATGTATGCTAGTTATGGAATATAGGGAATTAGTGATCAGAATGGTATTCAGAATGGTATTCTATGTATAATGTAAATAGACCAATTTGGACTAGCTCTCGGTGGGAAGATTGGTATGCATCTGATTGGAGAGCTTTGAACTGACCTATGAACGTACTGTTCTGGAGCCTGAACCTATGAAAACATGCCAAGTCATCTGTATTATATTTACTGTAACACCAAATGTATATAAATTGCTTTCTGGAATCAGCTTACAGTCTCTTTGACCACAGACTTCAGGATTGAATGACTGTAAGCTGGATCGAGCAGAGCGCAGCGTATGTATCGCCTGTACTTATTTATTTACATGTTATTCTTTTGCTTTTGCTAATAAATTGATTTGTGAGTTGGAACCACACAAATCGCATTGACAATGATTATTGGTAAACGATAAAATTATTTTAATAGGTATGTGTAGGAGCGGTTTGTCACCAGAGCTACCACATGAGATTTACACTTTGACTTTGCATAAAGTACTGACACGGACTGCAAAAGGGGGAAAGTGTCATGTATTTTGACTGTCTGAGGACATCCACATTCCCGCATACATAAATTAATAAACAATAACACTGGTAGGAAAAGTTTTGTGTATTCTGGCCATCTGAGGACATCCGCATGCCCGCTTACACCGACATCTAGCCATGGAGGTTACAGCTCTGTTCAACCACTGCGCACCATTTCAACAAGTTTGATCCCTCTTTAAAGCTGTTATGCGGTTCTCTATGTAGAATTTCACCCCCGATCAATTCCAATCTTTCAGTATGGATGGTTCAGCCATTAGGCAGGAAACACAGTCTCGTTTTCCGGACACTTGGCATGTCTGTATCAACCTCATGGTGGTGTTTCTCCACAGCCTGGACCTCCTCTCTGTCCCAGGATTTCCTCCACACTTCTTTGCAACCTGAAATGAAGTAGAGTGGTCCATTATAGCTCTGCAAAATATAGAGAAGGTAAAGTTCTTCTGCCTAGCATAATTGTGTGCTACACCTACCTGTGGAAACCAGGGCTGGGCACTGATCCCATGTTGCCAGTTCTGTACACCGCCTCTTTTCTGACATGGAAGTGTCGACAAAACTCTTGACCACTTGTCCCTCTGTCACCTCATCTGGCATGTCGCTCTGTAGCTGGACCGGTTCTGAAAAGAAACAGATATGTAGATGACAGAGGTAAAAGTCAAAAACATGCATCAAACACCAGATTTCCTACTTACCGTTCGGATCAATGTGTATCTCATCCAAAATCTTGCCTTTAAATTCAGCCATTGACAGTTTGCTGATCTTGGCGAGTTGGAGAGCACCTTCTGGAAAGCGGTAATGCTGCCAGTGCACCCTGATGTTCTGTGTCGTTTACGTTGATAACCTTCAAGAGAGTGGCAACATGCTGTCGAAGACAGCGTGTGGGGATGTTTGGCCCCACACTCTCGGGCAAACAGTCGCATGCAATCGGGGCCTCTGAGGTGTGTCAAGGCAGCTGGTCTGGCAAACATGTAGACATTTTGGCTATCCACTCCACATTTGTCACACTTTTCTGCGAGAAGTTCCATTGCAGTTTGCATGGCTGGTGTCAGCAGGATGGACACTTTTCTACCTCGTTTTCCTTGGATTTCATTGCAAGTAAAGTGCTGGCAGAGCTTACTCTCAGCCTTGGAAAGCGCTAGGGACACATCTTGGTGGAGATCCGAAGTATCGTTTGAGGAGAAGGTAGTCAATAACATTTTTGAAACTTCCACTTCCCTTCTTCGATTGAACAAGATCACCTTTGCCAAGGTGACCTTTACAAGTAGTGTCTATTGGTTAACCATAGGCTCAGTGGATAGGCCACTTCAGTAGGCTTGCTGCTTCTCATTTAGGTGCATCTTTTTCACATCTTCCATGAAAGATAAGAGCTGAGGCATGTTCCATCTTCCGTGAAAGGTAAGAGCTGAGGCATGAGTTTTCAAGGCAGCCGGGATCAACTCGTTTCATCTCACCTCATATACCTTCCTGAAACTTTGTGTGATGGGGTGGTAAAGTCTTCCATCCTCTCCAAACGGTTATGTCACCGCTCAGACCTGCTCATCAGACAGGAGCTTACTTACCTCTCTCTCCCTGACTGCTCTCCTCGGGACGAATGCCACGGTCTCCGATGGGGCCGCCATATTCCCGACTTCTGCGCACTCATGGACCCGGCGTTTCCATTCATTCAGATTCCGGACACCAATCAGCACTAGATCCCCTATAAAAGGGCCCTCCTGCATTAGATGAGTCCCAGATATTCAGGTCTCTCCTCCTGGTTAGACGTGTCCCAGTCCTGGCTCCTGTTTCTCTTGTCTGCCTGTTGTTCAGTCTCCAGTGCATTATTGATTCATTGGCGCATCCTAGCTCCACAGGATCTCCTCAACAGCCGCTGCTGCAGATCATCTTATCCACTGTGTTCCTGATTCATTGGTGCTTCCTAGCTCCACAGGATCTCCTCAACAGAAGCTGCTGCAGAACATCTTATCCATTGTGTTCCTGCTTCATTGGCTCTCCCTAGCTCCACAGGACCTCCTCAACAGCCGCTGCTGCAAAACATCTTATCCACTGTGTTCCTGATTCATTGATGCTTCCTTGCTCCACAGGACTTCCTCAACAGCCACTGTTGCAGAACATCTTATCCACTGTGTTCCTGATTCTTTGGCACTTCCCAGCTCCACAGGACCTCCATAGCAGTCTCTGCTGCAGAACATCCCCTCCTGCTCTTCAGTTCCTTTGTATAATAGACTCTCTTCCAGGTTTTGCTTGTTACCCTGCAAGAGGAATGCTACCTGCGTTTAGGAAGCTGCTAAGTCCATACTCCCCTGCGGGAGTCCTTGGTAAAAGCCTCCCTCTC
The DNA here is from genome assembly GCF_038048845.1 of Mixophyes fleayi. Classification (NCBI taxonomy): domain Eukaryota; kingdom Metazoa; phylum Chordata; class Amphibia; order Anura; family Limnodynastidae; genus Mixophyes; species Mixophyes fleayi. Next base: position 142,990,671 of record NC_134402.1, read on the forward strand.
CGTTAGACTCCGCACCTCAAGGAGGATGGTGATAAAACTGGGCAAACCCTTCAGGCATTCCCAGACCTCTGAATTGTGGCAGGGTAGCTCTTCTGGCCTGTAGCAGTAGCCTGCCCATTTCTCTAAGCTTCTGAAGGATCTACTCGTGCATGCCAACATCTGATCCGACCCAGTTGAAGAGATCCTGCCCATCTGCATGATGCATCAGTCATTTTTGACTGCGACTAAGACTTCATTCCTGGTCATTTCACTCAAAAGCTTCCAAAAGCCACCACTGATGTCAGGTGGAACAGGCTGAGCAAAGGCGCACAGTGACTGGACTCCGTTCTTGCCAGGTATAAGCTTTGTTGCCCCTTCGGTTTAGCTTACATCTCTTCATGTGTCGCCACAGGTATTTCCTTGCAAACAAGGCCTGGCAAGCTACACAGTACATGAAGCCTTCGGCATCCATCTCTTTGTCTGGAAGTTTGCACAGGACCAGAACGCCATGGCCTGCCCTCATGGCCTCGGCATTGTTTTCAAACTTGCCCCTATTGTGAAGATGTGCCAATTGCATGCACCTTCCTTTCGAGTGCTTGGGGAATTTCCGGGCCCAGTGGCTTTGGTCAAGGAACATTCCTCATGATCGTAGCCCTTCCAGTCTACTAAAAACTGTATGGAATCTCCGGAAATGCGAGAAACCAAAATTTGTCTCACCTCGTACTCCAGCTGATCCTGAACCCATACTGGAGATGGCAGTTTAGATGTAGTGGTGAACTGATTGGCAATTACTGATTTTAAGAGAGAAACTTGAAAAACATTTGGTATGCGTAAAGATGATGGTAATTGTAATCTGACAACCACCGGATTTATGATCTCAGTAATCTTGTAGAGACCAATAAACCGAGGTGCCATTTTCATGCTGGGTACTCGTAATCGAAGGCTATGGGTTCATAACCAGACTTGATCTCCAGGCTTCCATTTGGGAGCAAAACGTCTTTTCTTATCTTAGAATTTCTTATAGCGGTCAGATGTTTTGTTGAGGTCCTTCTTTACCAAAGCCCAAAATTAAGGAGAAGTCCCTGAAGAGTGAATTCATAGCTGGTAATTTGGAGGTAGGTATCTGCGTTAAAGTAGGAAGTCCAGGATGGCATCCATAAAGAACAAAGAAGGGGGAATTGAAAATGGCTTAATGAAAGAGATTATTGTGGGCGAACTCCGCCCAGGGGAGCAATTCAACCCAATTGTTTTGGTTAGCAGATACATACATACAAAGAAACTTCTCAAGTTCCTGGTTGGTCCTCTCTGTCAACCTGTTGGATTGAGGATGATAAGCGGATGAAAAATTGAGTTGGACATCAGTGATCCTACAAAAAGATCTCTAGAATTTAGACACGAATTGAGAACCTCAGTCGGACACAATCTCTTGAGGACATCCATATAGGCGGAAAATCTCCTGAATAAAATGTTTGGCTAAAGTAGGAGCCGAGGGAAGACCTTTCAGAGGGTTGAAATGAGCTGTACTAGAAAAACAGTCAACAACAACCCAAATAACTGTACAGCCTCTTGAGGGAGGTAAATCGGTAATAAAACCCATCAACAGATGAGACCACGGTTGATCCGGAGTGGGTAGAGGGACAAGAGGACCATAAAGTTTTTGTCGAGGCACTTGTTGAGCACAGGTAGAGCATGTGGATACAAATTTCTTAACATCATCACGAAGAGAAGGCCAACAGTAGCTGCGAGAAAGTAGTTTCCAAGTTTTCTTAATGCCGGCATGACCAGAAAACCGAGAGGTGTGGGCCCAAAGTAAAAGTTTGATGCGTAATTTGGAAAGGATAAAGGTTTTGTTGGGTGGAAAATGGATGATTGCAGGTGGAGTGGTGGCTACTATGCATTTGGGATCCAAGATTAATCTAGTCTCTTCAGGAAATTCGGTCGTAGAATCGAAGGATCGGGAGAGCGCATCCGCCTTCTTATTTTTGGACCCTAGACGATAGGGTTGACGAGGGTTTAGGGTAGACGAGGGTTTAACACTCTGTTTAAACACTCAGTGTATAAACAGTGAGCAGTCTGTAAGTATAACAGGTTTATATGGCCTGTGTAAATTGTCACAGGGAACTGTGCACCCTCCAAAAGATGTGTCAATTCGGTAAGGGCTAATTTGATAGCCAAGAGCTCTCTATCACCTATGCCAAAGAAGCTTAAATGCTTGTTTAGCTTCAGCAGTCTAATTCTTAGCACAGGCGGCTTTCCTGGTAAGAGAGCTAATGGTAGAAACCAGAGAAGAATATCCCTTGATAAACTGGCGATAGTAATTAGCATATCCCAGGAAATGCTATGTGGCTTTCAAACCAAGAGGTTGTGGACAGTCGATAATATACTTGAGTTTAGCAGGGTCCATCCGTAGGCCAGTGCTAGAGACAATATAACGTAGGAAGAGTAATTGATCCTGCTTAAATAGACATTTCTCGAATTTACAAAACAGATTATTAGTCCTGAGGCGGGTAAGGATCTCAATTACATGTTTCTGGTGAGATTGAAGATCCTGTGAAAAGATGAAAATATCATCTAGGTAAACCACTACAAAGCGGTAAAGGAGATCACGGAATATCTTGTTCATGAAACTCTGGAAAAAAACTGGGGCATTATTGTAAAAGGATTTCTAGGGTGACTGGGGTTTTAATCTCCCTAATAACCTAGCAAATGTATGGATGACCATTTAATACCGTTAATTATGCAACGAACTCCTCGGAAAGGTAATTATGATTTATCCTAAGAAATATAATTCTTATCTTCCCTTAAATCCACAGGATCAATATTCATATAATAACTTCTGCTTATCTCTTCAAGAATAACCGCAGATCAAGATATAACTTAATTTAAAGTGTGTTGTATTATTAACATTCTAATTGTAAAATATATGCATATATTATAAAACAGTAAACAGTGTAACAATATTTTACACAAAGTATAGATTTTGGTGTAATACATTACATTCATCGCCTGTTATATAAATATACAAGTCACTGTGTGTGTGTGTGTGTGTTTTGACTAACTATTGTCTAAAGACCTGTGGGGGAGAACACTTATGCAAGACTCCATTGTTCTCACATATATACAGTTACCATTTATTCTCCTATTATTTAATTTCACTTATCTCAGTCAAAGTCCAACAGCCATTATTACCTATCCACATTCCCTTCAAATGAAATCTTTTAGATTGCAGCCATTTTATAAGCTTACCAGCTGCTAAATCCATTTTCTCTATTGTCTGAATCAGTCTTCTCTGAAAACATGGTATTTCACCTTGCTGCTATATTAACTACATCAACATTTCCAGCAAAAAACATATTATTTCAGAGTTTCACACTACAAACTACCCTTTAAACCAACAGTCTAACAAAACTATATATTAAACAATCTGACCAATTCCTGAACAATCCAATCACTTGCTATGCATCTAAATCCTAATTTCAGCCACACTTTTCAACAGTAGCATAGCAGACTTTCCAATACCATCTACACGGTTTCTTCACTTTCCCATGAAATACTTTTCCAACACCACCATTCTATCGAACAAACTATGCACAACCATTTCCATACACTTACTATACATTTACACTAAACTGCATAAAACAAACTATTTCCATACACTTCTATTAAACATCATTTACAATTTCTATTAGCCTTTTCTAAGAACTGAAATAGCTCACAATATTTAAAATGTCCGACTTGCTTTGTTAGAAGTTACAAGCACCTGTTTGTCACAAGTGCTTGTAATGGCCTAATTGACTACCAATGCACAGGGTCCAGTTCTATAACCTCTAAGTCCACCACAAATATCTATTTAACACAAAAGACATCTATTTCAAATAACCTTTGCAACAAACACAAATGCTTACATGACCAAAATTTCACTAACTCCATTTTATCTGATTTCAGACAATTCCATTCAAATAACCTAACAAAACTCCACTACAACATTCAACCAATACAGAACCACACACACAGAACCACACAGCAACCATCTTCGATTCAAAACTCCATTTACAACAAAATTTTTCCTGCTAGCCAGGTCCTAATATAAATGGCCTCTCCAGGCCCCTTATATAGACCGCCATTCCATTCCAGCAGTTGGGCCATGTGTGTCCTCCCAGGTAGAAAAACAGCCAGCAAGTGAGCTTCACTTTCCTTGTTACATGAGAACAAAATCCTTTCTTGTGGGCAGAGTTTATCTTTCCACAGGAAACAGACCACAGCCTTTCACATGTTAATTTGACCAACTGCTCAAAACTTGTTTCTCAGGCATTCAAGTTCCTTAGTAACAGGTGGGGGAAGGGATTGTATGTGCACAGTCACTGTGCTCATTCAGCTATGGATATATATTATAAAATGAGATATAAAACAATAGATTATTTATATACTCTTCACCATTCCCCCTGATGTCAGTTGTCTGTCATTACAGTTAGACTGACAGATATGACAGATGACAGGTGATCAATAGGGCATATATTTATATATATATATATATATATATATATATAAGTTTGGAATTAATTATGTAAGACAATTTTTAGTACAAAATATCAAGTAACAAAGGGGTGAGAAGCTAAAGGATCTCTTTACATCGGCATGTCTGATGAAAAACCTTTTCTTTTTTTTCAGTCTTATTTACTGACAGTAGGAAAAATAAATAAATTATCCCTCAACAATTAAGTCTAAGATCTTAAATTTGTTCCATCTAACTTATTTATTTGACCATCTGCTGAAAACTTGTTTCTCAGGTATTCAAGTTCGATAGTAAAAGGCGGGGGAAGGGATTGTATGTGCACAGTCACTGTGCTCATTCAACTATGGCTGAATTCTGATATATATTATAAAAGGAGATATAAAATAGATTATTTATAATACTCTTTATCAATTACATAACCCAAAATGGCATGACCAGATATTCAAAATGTCCATCACGAGTGTTGAAGGCCGTTTTCCATTCACCTCCCTCTTTAATTCATATAAGATTATAGGCTCCTTGTAAGTCTAATTTTGAAAAACAGAGGCACCCTTAATCCGATCAAAAAGCTCCACGATTAAAGTCAAAGGATACCTTTTTAACAAAGAAAAAAACAGCTCCAGCGGGTGAAGAAGACTTCCTGATGAAGCCCCTTTTCAGATTGACTTGTATATACTCCTCCTTGGCATTGATTGCCGGAAGAGTCAACTGGTCAACACGGCCTGGAGGAGGAATGTTGCCGAGGAGTAATTCTATGCCACAGTCCCAAGCCCGATGAGGTGGAAGTTCGGCAGCACTTTGTTCAGAGAAGACATCCGCAAAGTCTTGGTACTGGGAAGGAAGGATACCATGATATAAGCCAGAATTACATAGACGGGCAGGAGGAGTAACTTTTAAAAGACAATGAGATTGACAATGTGACCCTCAAGCGGGAATTTCAGCGATCTGCCAATCAAGGATAGGAGAGTGGAGACAAAACCAAGGGAGGCCCAGTACTACAGGGTTAATGGCCTTAGGAATAATGAAAAAGGAAATGGATTCTCTATGCAGGGATCCAATCTGTAATATTATAGGAGCTGTGCGAGTCTGAATGATACCCCTGGCGATTTTACTGCAATCAATGGCAGTGATGTAAACAGGCTTTTCGAAGGGCAAAGTGGAGAGGCCTAGCTTATTGACAACAGAAGCGGAAATTAAGTTGCTTGCTGCCCCAGTATCCAGGAAGGCAGAAAAAGGAGCAGAGCATGAGGAGTGATGTAAGAGAACAGGGATACAGAAATCTGTATTGGAGGAGAAGAGGGAGAGTAGCTGGATGATCCTAATGTGGCCTCTCCCGAACCCGTTAGGTCCTGTCATTTCCCAGACGTTTAGGACAAGTACCAAGAAAATAATCAGCATCACCACAGTATAGACATAGTTTATTTTTAAACCTTCTTTCCCTTTCTTCTCCTGAGAGATGAGACCGATTCATTTGCATAGGTTCTTCGGGAACAGCTACAGGATTTTGAAGTTGGAGGGCAAGGCAAGGAGCTACCCGACATGAATGTTCCTTCTCTTGAGCATGTTCTCTGAAACAAAGGTCCACCTTGTTGCATAGAGAAATTAGTTTGTCTAGAGAGGAAGGTAATTCATGTGAAACTTACTCGTCCTTGATTCGGTCATATAGCCCTTCCCAAAAAGTGACTATAAAGGTTTCTTCATTTCAGCGAAGCTCAGAGGCCATTGAACGAAATTGGACAGCGAACTGCCCAAATGGTAAGTGGCCTTGACGTAACCATATAATTCCTGCAGCAGCACTGGACACCCTGGACAGGTTCATCGAAAATGTTCCTGAAAGTAGCTAGGAAATTGGTACAATTATGAAGCAGGGGGTCATTCCTTTCCCAAAGGGGTGAGGCCCAGGCGAGAGCCTGCCCAGAGAAGAGAGAAATAATGTATGCAACTTTAGATTTTTCAGAATGGAAATTGCCTGGGAGCAACTCAAAATGAATTCCACTGTGGTTTAAAAATCCTCTGCATAATTTAGGGACCCCATCAAACTTTGGTGGATTTGGAATAGGCAAATGAGAAGTAGCCGCAGCAGGAGGTGTAGGTTCAATGGAAGCAGTAGATTGCCGAGAAGCCACCAAAGTACTCTGAAGGGTATCCATGTGCATAAACAAACCCTGTAAAAATGTTATGGTTGTTGTTGATTGGACTCTGTTTCTCTATCCTGCCTACCAGGTGTTGTAGTAGATCCCTAGGAGAGGGATTATCTGCGGAATCCATATTATGGCCAGAGCAAACTGTAACAATTTAAATTCCTTGTGTTAAACTAGATTGGCGCTGGCCGACCAAGAGTGCCGAGTCTAACGGATTCCCTGGTTTTTACCAAGAACCGCCGCAAAGGCCGAATGGACTTAGCTGCTGATAACTCACAGGTCACGATCCCTTGACCTGCCACTAGGTGTAACACACGATACTGAACACAGTAGGAGAGAGAAGAAGCAATTGGCAGCAATTGGAGAAACACAATCTGAAAAAGTACATGAATGGTTAATAATAGGTTCTGGTGGCAGGTGGAGTGTCAAAACAAGCCGGGGTCTGGTACACCGGAGGGCAATGCAGTAGGAGAATCACGAGGCAGATGGACGGAGCCAGAGTCTGGTACATAAATGGTCGATGAATAGGATAGCAACTTGGGGAGCGAGAGCACAGAAACCGAACAAGGACAAGGAGTCAGACAAGCTGAGGCACTTGCTGCTCTGATACCGCTTACATCCCAGAGTGAGGTTTATATACTCTGCAGAAAGACTATGCCATCTCCCAGCCACGATCACGTGACCGCCCAATCCAGGAAGTGCTGAGTTCTACACAGAGGGAGAGGAAATCAGCAACACAGGAGTGTGGAACATAAGTTGTGACACTCCCCTCCATATTGGACACACGCACACTTTAGTTCTGACAAATTTGACTCATGGAGACATGCCAGATTTTTATGCTGAGCATATCAGCAAGGTCCCCTGCATTGATTAGCCTTGGGAAGCTTTTTGGGGACCTTAATTTTTGTCCATACTATGACTAAGGTCCCCACAGTGTTGGTGTGTAAACAGGTCGATGTCCCCACAAGCATATGAATGCAAGTACACACACACACACACACACACACACACACACATTGGTGGTGGGAAATGGGGGGGTGTCAACCAGTGTATTAGCCTAGGGCGGCTGGAACCCTTAATCAGGCCCTGCCATTTTTGTTACTAGCTTAAAAAATACAAAGTCATTCTGATGAATAGCATAATATACAGAGACCACTCTGTTGACCAGTATAAAATGTAAGTGTGGATTTTATAAAAATGGCAGAGAGCAGAAAGTGGAAGAATATTGTCTTCAACATGGTGGTAAATTAACACCATAAATAAAAAAAATGCCACCATTTATTTGTCATCTACAGGTTCTGTCGGATGCAAAGACGTTTCATTAGCACTGAGTAAGGACAAATGCCATTTGTGTCTTTGTTGTTCAAATTCACCCAGTTTTATGCAATACACATATATTTTACATGTGATATTGGTGGCATCTCTGGGGGCATACAACTTAGATTATTCTCATGGAAGGAGCTGAGTGAATCAGGCCATTTGTTGCAGAGTGTGGGTAAGGCAGGTTAATGTGCCTAGTAATGGTTTTACCTGCAGAGATTTAATTTTATGGGATGTAATTATATCATTGAATTTGAAAGGGTGGAGATGGAACATTTCTTCCTGTGTGTATTTTCAGTTGGACACACAATGGCACAAAAATAGGCACATACTGACTTTCCTGGGGGCGGTTCTAAAAACTGGAAAGCGGGCATACACCTATGTATGCGCAGAGCAAAAATAACGCACATTTAAATAGATAGAAATATTTTGCATTTTGCACTCTTTGCAGCATCTTGCACTTTCGTAAATTTAATGTGACGTCCAAACCATGCCAACCGTAACATAATGCAATAGAAACATGCAGATACATACAATTGTGTATTTATTGAATTATCAACTAGTTCTGCCAATGTCTTAAGTTATTACCCATCACAATGAGATTTTAATTCACCAAGAGTGGAATATATAGTTTGACGACTGGAATCCTAATTGTATATCTCTAGGGCTAATTTTAGTATACACATTTAGGATTCTAAGTTGCAATTTTCTTCCTGTTGCAGAGTCAATGTTTCCTCAATGATTAATGTGAATCTGCATGTAAAGTTCACACTGTGAAAATCAATTTTCCTGTTGGTGGACATTTGCTGACACACAGAATAAGTCCCACAGAACTCTCTTTATGCCTCCACACCAATGTGAAGGACAAGGCCATATTTCTGCCACATCCAAGCCAAGGTAATGAAAGCAATTTTATCATAAAGGCCTCTTCTGTGTTTTGATCTCAGGCTCTAGGCAGTGAATTGCCTGGATAAGATCCTTGGTTTCCAAAGGACATTTTAACTACTAGTGATGAGACAAGATAAGATGATTTCTCAAAATCTATCTAGGCATCTGTTTTAGGCATCTGTGACTGAAATTCTAACCTAGTTACCTTGAGAGCATGTCAGACTCTAAGCTGAATCACTGTTCATACAATTCATTAAGGTATGTCAGCTTTCTATTAACCTTGCTTTCAAACAATACAACACAGAACTTGTAATAATAAGAGGATAATATACCCGTATATTGTATACTACACTAATTTGAAGTTTCTTCCATCTAATGAATGTGTTTCAGCTTTCAGTTTAAGATATTAGTGCAACTGAAGGGATGTTACAATCATTTTCAAGCTTTTGACCTGTTGAGTGATGAGGACTACTTCAAAATTATTTCTGTATCTTTATTAAGCAGAGCACTTGTGAAGACTTGTGGAGACTTACAGTTCTTAGGAAAGACATATTACTGCAAATTGCACAAAATGCAAACCGTTTTATGCATACCTCTCATCTGTTTAAGCGGGAAAGTCCCGATTTGAGGGGACTGTTCCATCACCGGCAAATGAGAAGTTGTGTGTACCCCATGAATGGTGGACGTACTAGTGGCAGGTATGCGCGATAATGAATGAGTGTTTTTAAGGGAGGGAAAGGAGGCTGTAGTGTGTAGCATGGCCAAGTCCCCTTATGGTGTATGCGCCGACATATTGGCAGGTGTGTAGTATACTTTATATGAAAGTAATATTGCCATTGATAATTATATAGAACATATGGAAAGGCATATAAGCTGTTCAGTATAAGGTATTGTTATTGTTAAGAGAAAACACTTTTTAAGTTCACTAGTACTTTCTGCCAATCAACCAATTCAATGATACTGCAGGAACCCTCTCTAAAATCCACACTCTTAACAAAGGTTTAGAGATAAGTGAACCACTCTACTGTCATTTAGTAGTATGCTTTATTTTAGCTTGATGAATTCAGTTTTCGATTGAAAGTACTACCAAAATGCTACATACAGTTGTTTCCCTACCGGAATTGCAACATTCTGTTTATGCAGCATGCACTTTGAGAGTGAGATAATGAATGTTTCGTTTTATCTTGCAGATTTATTTATTTTCTCTGCCTATGCTTACAGCTTCATATATCCTTGGTGAAGTATATGGGCAATTTAAAAAAGTACAAGTCCCCTATAAACATAATGTAGGACCTCACTAAGTATGATACGACTGGTCTTGATTTAAAAGTATTGATGGTTGGTATAGCTATTTTTGAATCATTCCATTTATTTCCATTTCTATTTTTCAGACTCCATGGCATCCAGGACCTTGTCTCCATAGCTACATTTGGCCATCTTATCAATTAACACAATTATTTCAATATGCATATGACATTCATTCTTTCCTTCTCAAGGGCTGACATCATGAACACTGATGGCATTAAGGGAACTTGTGATAGGGTCTATTAAATTGGTCTGTGTACTGCTCTGGGAGGAAAAGATTGTGACGAGGCAGAAATGGTCAGTTACTCCTTATCCTTATCAGCGATAATTATTATGTTTCTGGATCTGGGAGGAGCAGATTATGATGTTGGTGTCAGGCTGACCGGTCTCGTAATATTCTTACAGAACAAGCAGTAGAGGTCTTTGCCTATAGCAACCGCCTTTCCCATAGAGCTTGATGTGCTCACAGGTACTCGGATGCTCCCAGGTCTTAATTATTGCAGTGTAAGTTTATTAGCAAAACCGAAACTGCAAGGCCGGAGGAGGAAATCCAGATGATAACGGGTGGTCAGACAGAAGCCGAGGTCAGGGGTCCGAAGCAAAAAAAATAGTCTGAAACAGGCCAATTGGTCAGGGCTGGCAGAAAGCAGGGGTATCCAAATAACAAGCAGAGGTGAGGGCAATCAGAGTTCAAGCGGGTCCAAAACAAAGCCAAGGTCACAACAGGAAATCTATCAGGAGTCTGGAACACAGCACACAGCAGGTCAGCTATCCACAGGGAATAAATGCTATAACCGGCAGGGAGGATAAGCCCTGCCTGCCTTAAACATTAAATGCAGCCAATCAGGAACAGGGATTTGTATGGCATAATCAGCCCCCCCAAGTGCTGCTTAATTAATGTAATGACACTTAATTAGCCCGCAGGATTTAAACTAATCAAGGGGCACGTGTCCGGCTGCCCTGTATTGGCGGGACGCGACGATCTAACAGGTCAGCTTCTGGCAGTTGCCCTAGCAACTGGAAGTGACGTCCCGGCTGGGGACAGAGGAAAGCGAGTCGCAGCGGTGCCCGCAGCCGGCTCTTAACAGTTGGCCCCTACAAGCTCTCTACTTTGGGTTATGCACCAACAGGCATCATGGTGTAGCTGCAGGTGCAAAGCTGCTGTATTCACATAATTATATTTTCTCCCACTGCTATGAAACCACCCACTCTCTCAACAACTGCCCAAGGAATCATTTTCTGCTGCCAGGAAAACAAGAGATTGTTGTGTAGCTGAAAACTCAATACCAAGACCCCTGATGTTAAAGACCTATATGTCACCACACACAGAGGAAGACATTTGGTAGTTTTGGAATCAGTGGAAGGGGACTGCAGCTGATGGGGTGAAGAAGGGAGAAGATTACAGCTAAGTAATATCTATGTGCCCCATCGATAGATGGAAAAAAGACTAGTCTAGTGCTACTAGTCTATTCAGCAACCTCACACTCTTTAGTCAACTTCCTCAAGTTCAACACCACCACACACTACTCTGTATAATTCTTCTTCCTGATCAATGCAGCACAAATCCCTTGACTATCCTTTATCATGCCCAATCAAGTTTTAACATAAGTCAAATCAATTGCCAAACATTAAGTTAAAGAGATTGGCAGGAGTGGTGGCTGCAGCCCAATTTGCAAACTCTCTCTTTGATAACCCACATATGAAATTTTCCGAGTGCAAGCTGTTACCTTTTCTTTAGGAGCCTGAGAAGTGCCAGTGTTGGTAGAAGATTTTCTATCGAAAACTATCCTGTCTGGAACTGCAAAAAAAAAAATATTTTTACATTGTCATCAGGGCCGCCATCAGGGGGGTACAGGGGGTACTGTTGTAGCGGGCCCGGGCTCACCAGGGGGTCCGGTACAACAGCGCAACACAAACTTACCTGGGGGTTTGCTGTCTTGCAGTCCGCTGGTCTCCGCTACTCTGCCTTCAGCCTGGCTGTCACCGTGGCTCTAGATTAGTGGCTGTTATTAGATTTCAAAGTGTATTAAACACAGATAATAGAGTCTCAAAGCAAAATTTATGTAAACACTTTGGTGCAGTTAGATGTATTTGCACCCGACCATACACAGGAATATATGTACGCATGAAAAAGTGTGTTTACGTGCATATGTTCAGTTATCTATGCATCATTAGCAGTTGTGCCAGGTATATGTCAAGTGTAACAAATGTACCTCCCACGATAGCATAGAGAAAGTATACTGTAGAGCTGTGGTTTGACAGTTAGATAATGCAACTTTAGGTAGGGCTTATCCTCCCTGTCGGTGACAGCATTTGTTCCTACAATCGTGAAGCCTGCTGTGTTACAGTTATATTGTCTGCTGATTATCTGTTGTCTGACCTTTGCCTGAGCCTGGATAGTCTCTGTCTGCTGCAGGTCTTGACTTTTGGCTTTGTATCTGGACCTCTTTGCACACTGTCCCCCTAACCTTTGGCTTGTCTCTGATTTACTTGCTCGCTGCCTCAACCATTTGCATTCTCTTTGATATTCCTTATATGTACCGTCTGGTGTACTATTACTTAGTTTGCCAGTTACTTCCTGTCTCTATACCCTTTTGCTGGCATCTAAGATACATTTTTACTACTCTGAACTCAAGTTCTGCGAACACTCGAGTACCTGTGAGAATATCACTCTCTAGAGGACAGGCCATGGCTATGGGTGAAGACCTCTCACATACCTTGTTCTAAGAATTTACCTGTTGCAGTTGTTACACCACAAAGTCCATTTATGTGCATTACAATACTTTAGTAAATTATTATTATTATTATTATTATCATTTATTTGTTAGGCGCCACAAGGTTTCCGCAGCGCCGCAAATAGTACAAACAGTAGACTATACAGGGTATAACAGTACAGAACAATAAACAAAAAGTACCAATACTTCAGAAACTCCAGGCAGGCAGATGCAATAGACACGGAGCAGAAGAACGGGTAAGGAGACAGGAGGGAAGAGGGCCCTGCTCATTCGAGCTTACATCCTAAGGGAGGGTTGATAGACCAGGCACAAGAGGAGCCGGTTGAGGCAATGGGAGAGAGGGGAGAATGAGCGGAGGAGAAAGGGGTTAAGTGGATGGGTGGTAGGCTTTGAGAAAGAGGTGAGTTTTGAGTGCACGTTTGAAGGAGCACAGAGTGGGAGAGAGGCGGATGGAGAGAGGGAGGTCATTCCAGTGAAGGGGGGCTGCACGGGAAAAGTCCTGGATTCTGAAATGGGAAGAGGTGATCAGAGTGGAGGAGAGGCGACGGTCATTGGCCGAGCGCAGGGAGCGGGGTAAATGATAAAAAACAAGAATAAAAACCTGTAGAATTAAAAATATACAAACAGGCTTATCTGAACTGACAATCCCTTCAATTTATTGCCTTCTGTTGTCGAGTCCGAAACAAAAGATAGTGTCCACCAAGGCAAGATGCATCAGAGAACATAAGTCCAGAGACTGAGATACCGTGTCCAGGAAGTCTACCTACATGTTTCATCTTGCAACTTCTTCAGGGGCGTGACCTCCTACTCCTGATGCAGATCCTTGGCCAAGAAAAAAATAAAGAAATTTGTCCATATGTGTACATACATTACAATCAGTGCATGAAGAGCTTCCTTAAACAAACCTGTTGTTTACCAATCTGAATCCTTAAGATTGAATTTTTTATGATTTCCCTTAACATTTTTGGAGCTTTTTTTTTTGTTTGTTTTTACAAACAATTGTGTATTTTGGGAGTAAAACAGGTCCCAGGACTGACTAGGTTCTTTAATAGGAGTAGTGTTTTAATTTCCCTTCAGATGTAATATTTTAATATGCTTCTTGAAAGGTTTAAAGGCTGATATCCTGACTCCCCTTACCCTATTACTCTTATTTAACTATTTCCTTAAATAATTGACACCAAACCTAAGTGTGACAAAATGAAAATAGTAATATTTAAATATGGTGGTAGAGAAAAAGAGCAGTCAGTACGACGTTCGCTAGACAGAACCAGAATGTCCCAGCATTAACCATGGGACCTCATCCACTGGGGGACAATCAATCAAACCCTGGGTTCAAGTGTGGGACAATCAATCACATCCCGAGTGCACATATCTACCTTTGTGGGACCCCACGTCCCAGGCTTTAGAGAACCTGCCAATCTTCTGGGCTAAACGGAATGAAACCACAGGGTGACCCACAGGGGCGGTACCGTAACCGAGACTAAAGCCGATTCACTCAAATAGAGGTGGGTTCAGCTTGGCCCACTACTGTAATGTGCGCCCCAACCACTGGCTGTTGACTGCACTGCGTTTTCCGGCAACTCTCCATCATGGATCTCCACCAGCAGTTCCAGCATACCATAACTTAGCACTATCACGATAAGCAGCCATCACATTATGTATGCCACAGAGTACCACCAACCAGGGAGGGTGGGAGGGCAACTTACATACTCCAGAGACTGTTTTATTCTCCGCCCATCCAACTTATAGACCCTGCCTACTCCTCCCCTTTGACACCAAATGGGCGTACTCTATAGTTAACTTGTAACCCCAGAGAATAAATCCAGTTTAAAGATACAGCCTCAACTTTTAAATTGCCTTCAAGCTTATTTCATCCCTCTGTTCTTATTCTTCTTATATTTGACCAGTTCAGTCCTGTTCATTAAAATTGCTTTTTTGTGTGCCTCTCCCATAAATGAGGGTTTGCTGACTGTTTACTTTAGATCAGGACTGCCGCAGGCAGAGCGTTGACTCAGGAGACTAGGGAACAGATAATGGTTTTGCTCCTATCTATAGGTCACAGGATTATAGCAGGCAGTAGACATCAAGCAGGATCTTAAAGATTTATCATGAAGAGTCTGCAACATTTGGCTGTTTATTGTGGAAAAAACTGTGAGCCTCCCCATAAAATTCATATTGCTTTAGGTTGTGATTTTAGAAGAATGACTATGCTTGGAGGAAGTTCAGCTCCACTCAACAGAATTAAACTTTCTAGTGGATAATTTGCACAACTTTCCAGCCAACTCTAACTGGAGAATACAAAGTTCAATGAAACATAGCAGTAGAAACCTCACCATATTGCTAGATGCTGTGGACCGCTTACATTGAAAGTTTTTTCCCCTAAAGTGCAGAAGTTGGTGGAATACACACTATTAAATTTAAATCCCTTTTGTGATTTAACAATGTTTTTAATTTAACCTGTACAAAAATGTCAGTTGGTTCTGCTCCTCAGCTGATACTTTGGGCTAGGTTTACTAATCTTCTGTGGGGTTTTTTGGCGGTTTTAAACCACTGCACATCACTGGCAATTTTGTCCTTCAAACTCCAGGATTTACTATACTGCGGTTTTGAAGATATAAATTCAAAACGCTGTGTGATGTGTAGTGGTTACTAAAGGGGAGACCAAAGGAGACTGCAGGAGAAGGCTGCAGACAGGGTTAAGTCCTTGCACACTAAAACACCTAGACTAAACACACACAGGTGGTCTAATGAGGTAATTAGGTCAAATGGAGTGGTTTTGTGTCTATAAACCTGTATTGTGCATTTGCGTAGTGTGACTGATACCAGATAGTGGCAGGTGTCTAGTCAGAAGGACTGAGTCGAGTCAGAGTTAGCTCACCTGGTTTCATCCTGATGGAAAGTGTGCTGCTTATCTGTGATGTGAACATAAAAAGCAGTTTGTTCAGCAAAAAGCTGTTTCTGTCAGATATCTGCTGAGTGTCAGTGTCACCGGCTATATACATATATAGCCAGTGGTACCAGGAGGGGCCCAATGGTACTTAACATTGAGTCGGGCCTCCCTAGGTGCAGTAGCCAGAATGTTTATTAGCCCCCCTCCCATCCCTAGAGGACCGGGACTGATCCAGCACAATCTGTTCATGAAGTGGGGCAGAATTGCTTTTTCTCACATTACATATTTTTAAGAGGCTGACACAGACAAAACTGCTCAAACTACATGCGGTTTGAACTATCTCGCCACTCTCTTTTGTTTATTTAGCTGTTTTTATGGCCAGTTTTCCAGCAGTTAAACAGACCACACATAATAATGTTAGCGGTTTGTATTTTTATTATGATAAAAATCAGTGGTGCTTTGTAAAATGGTATTTTTTGGTGGTCTGTAGTAAATCGTGATGTTTCAAAACTTTCACAAAAAAAGCCAAAAACCAGTATTTTAAGACATTTGACCTTTAGTAAATCTAGCCCTTTGTCTCTATTTTTTTTTAAATCCAGTATTTTTATTGAAATTTTTTAAGATATAAACATACTAAACAACAAAAAGAAAAGAAAAACAATCGCATACATATCGGAATTAAATGACGGAATTTACAAGATTACATTAAAGCATAATAATAATAAATGTGCTATATTCATTCAGGATCATACATCGTAAATGCTTATACATAAGTATGTTACACATGCAGGGTTTATTACATGGACTCAGATACTTATTATAAGAACTGCGGTAGCCATACATTTAAGTAAATAGAGCAAGAGCATCTGTACTAGATGACATAGGATAGAATGGAGACTCCAACCATCTGTACCATATATTCTCAAATTCCTTCAGAGCCTGTCTGCTAGTATAAACAAATCTCTCATGCCTTATGGTGGTATACTTTGTCTCTATTTTACTACAGTATTCCCTATGGTATAATAGTTCTAATAGAACCCCAATGTAACATTCCTACTTTTCAGGTAACAGGTTACAATAGGTAATGTGATGTGAAATGTATTACTTTTTGTCATAGACAGCAAAGAATGTAAATATATCAGAAAGATATATGAATGCAATTGGAACCTGTAACTTTACAATTAAATGCTTACAGCATGTTGAGGGAGGGTTCTATTAAAATAATTGCTATGTAGGTTATGTGGAAATGTTAGACAACTATGGAGTTATCCTTTAAGCACTTATGTCGAACACTTTGCCATTAATCTTTCAGATCTTTAAGCTATTAATGTTCAGCAGGTGTGAAGCAAAATAAAATTAGAGCTTAATGAGTATTCTTTAGTTATATTAGTTCTATCAGGTTTGAAAACAAAACTACATCTTTGGGTAATTACAGGTTTTGGAAGATTTATACCTTGTGCACCGTCTTCTATTGTTCTCCAAGAGCTCTGTATAGGTAGATATATGTGAAGGAAAACATACTCTGTCTAAATATTATTTTTTTGTCATTAGCCAGATGGCACAATACAAAGGTAAAGTGATACAACAATGGAATCTTTATTTCTGTTTTGTTTTGTCATAGACAAAAGAATGGATTACATTATGTAACTTAGCCATTTCAAAAAAGTGTAAATCATGTCAAAATGAAGTATGTGCAAATGTGAACTGTTCTTTTGACACACAGAGTAATATTACCGGTTTGTGTTTACTTTTAATATAATATTGACAACTTTCTCTGAAAAGTAAATTTATATTTAGTTTAATTATAAAATCAGTATTTTGATCAGACAGTTATCCATGTTGAAACGAATCATAGAAGCTGACATTGGTATTTTATTCATTTAAACTTAGTCAGCAATGTGTGTTTAATGTAACTTGACGTAGGAGACCATGATAAATAGCTCAGTTATTGCTGCATCCAGTGTCTCTGGAGCCTCAGGGAACTAAGGGAGGGTTAGCAGGCAATGTATGATGATCACTGTTAAGCAGATCTGTCCTGTATAGTGACTCAAAATGAAACGTCCTACAGCTTGCACTATATTATCTCCATTAAATAAAGTTTGTAGTGCGCCAACAGTCATTAGATAAATTGGCAGCAAATCTGTTCTCTATTCCTAACATACAGCATCTTTAGTAAAAGGGAGTAACAATGCTCAACAATAGTAAAATAATATTCAAAATACAGCTTGTAAACTTGCAAAAGGGAGGTGGAGTTGATATACAGTCAGGTCCATAAATATTGGGACATCGACACATTTCTCATATTTTGGGCTCTATACACCACCACAATGGATTTGAAATGAAACTAACAAGATGTGCTTTAACTGCAGACTTTCAGCTTTAATTTGAGGGTATTTACATCCAAATCAGGTGAACGGTGTAGGAATTACAACGGTTTCTATATGTGCCTCACACTTTTTAAGGGACCAAAAGTAATGGGACAATGGACTCCAAACCTATTTCATGGACATGTGTGGGCTATTCTCTCGTTATTTCATCATCAATTAAGCAGGTAAAAGGTCTGGAGTTGATTCTAGGTGTGACATTTGCATTGAAATATGTTGCTGTTGATTCTCAATATGAGATCCAAAGAGCTGTCACTATCAGTGAAGCAAGCCATCATTAGGCTGAAAAATCAAAACAAACCCATCAGAGAGATAGCAAAAACATTAGGTGTGGCCAAATCAACTGTTTGGAACATTCTTAAAAAGAAAGAACGCACCAGAGAGCTCAGCAACACCAAAAGACCCGGAAGACCATGGAAAACAACTGTGGTGGATGACAGAAGAAATTTTTACCTGGTGAAGAAAAACCCCTTCACAACAGTTATCCACATCAAGAACACTCTCCAGGAGGTAGGTGTATATGTGTCAAAGTCAACAATCAAGAGTGAACAAAAGTGAATATAGAGGGTTCACCACAAGATGTAAACCATTTGTGAGCCACAAAAACAGGAAGACCAGATTAGAGTTTGGTAAACAACATCTAAAAAAGCCATTACAGTTCTGGAACAACAGCCTTTGGACAGATGAGACAAAGATCAACTTGTACCAGAGTTATGGGAAGAGAAAAGTATGGAGAAGGAAAGGAACTGCTCATGATCCAAAACATACCACCTCATCAGTGAAGCATGGTGGTGGTAGTTTCATGGCATGGGCATGTATGGCTGCCAATGGAACTGGTTCCCTTGTATTTATTGATGATGTGACTGCTGACAAAAGCAGCAGGATAAATTCTGAAGTGTTTTGGGCAATATTATCTGCTCATATTCAGTCAAATGCTTTAGAACTCATTGGACGGCGCTTCACCATGCAGATGGACAATGACACGAAGCATACTGCAAAAGCAACCAAAGAGTTTTTTAAGGCTAACAAGTGGAACGTTATGCAATGGCCAAGTCACTCACCTGACCTAAATCTGATTGAGCATGCATTTCACTTGATGAAGACAAAACTGAAGGCAAAATGCCCCAAGAACAAACAGGAACTGAAGACATTTGCAGTAGAGGTCTGGCAGAGCATCACCAGGGATGAAACCCAGCATCTGGTGAAGTCTATGCATTCCAGACTTCAGGCTGTAATTGACTGCAAAGGATTTGCAACAAAGTATTAGAAAGTGAAAGTTTGGTGCAGGATTGTTTAGTGTTTGTCCCATTACTTTTGGTCCCTTAAACAGTGGGAGACACATATAGAAACCGTTGTAATTCCTACACCGTTCACCTGATTTGGATGTAAGTGCCCTCAAATTAAAGCTGAAAGTCTGCAGTTAAAGCACATCTTGTTTGTTTCATTTCAAATCCATTGTGGTGGTGTATAGAGCCCAAAATATGAGAAATGTGTCGATGTCCCAATATTTATGGACCTGACTGTATATGTAAATAATGAGATAACAGCAATGTTAATACAACCACTGAAGGTAGGATTAAATGTATTTAGTTAACACAGAATATTTTGAAAAGCAACAATTTGTAGATCTCCTGGACAAAATAAGGGATTGAATCAATAGAGGAAATCACTAATGCTGGGACACATGCAATTATCGTAGCAAGGGATTCACAACCACTAGTTCAGATAATACAAGACTGTATGATCCCACGATAATCTTTTTTCATACCAAAACAGATTGCATCTGTTAATTTGGTTTTCTAAACTTCCTAAAAATCACGATCAACAATGGAATAATGTCGGGCAAATGTGGAGGTGTCTACGCACTCACGACCAGCAGCGTAGGCAGAGTCACGATCTTATCAGCAGATGTTTATAAGAGATGAAGATTACAGATATAAGGGTGAATTGTCTAGGTGTGTATGCATGAATCGGCATGCTCATCGGGATTTTCAATTTGTGGTGAAATTATTACAGAAATTGCATCTGAAGTAAGATTGCAAATGTGTTTACCCAGCTTAAGATGTCAAATATAATTATGGGAGATTTTCAATATGCCTAATGTGAAATTGTATCTTCCATTTATTAAACCAACAAGTAGTGGCATTCTGGACTGTTTGTACAGAGCATCTCTCAACTGGGCCTGACTCACCAACAGGCTGACTAGGCTGCAGCCTAAGGTGCAAGATTTTTCGGGGCCTGCAAAATATATTAAGGTGCAAAATTGTGACAGGGAGAGGTATAAACGGAAATTCATGTTAATCCTCTATTTGGCAATCATTGAAATTTTCAAGGTAAACATTTTTGCAGTACTTTATTCATACACCTGTAACCCCCTGTCACTGTGTGTAGTGTTGAGGTGCACAGTTTAGGCAGTACACCTCCTTCTCAGCCCTGGCTAGCTCCTGGCGTGGATGTAGATGACCATAGGGTCCCTGCACATGCAGGCCAATAAATGACAAGATCCAACATAACATATATTTGCTTCAGGAGGATTATGTAAAAAAAGATGTAGTGGAGTCGGTAACAGGTGATGGATCAGAGTAGTCAGTGATAATACTTGTCTTGGGGGCCTATTTATCAAAGACATTTCATCATCATCATCATTTATTTATATAGCGCCACTAATTCCGCAGCGCTGTACAGAGAACTCACTCACATCAGTCCCTGCCCCATTGGAGCTTACAGTCTAAATTCCCTAATATACACACACACTCACACACACACACACACAGATAGAGAGAGAGAGACAAGGGTGAATTTTGAATCAAGCCAATTAACCTACTAGTATGTTTTCATTAAAATCTCCCAAAAACTGCTGCATATTAAAGTATCTTCTTAATTTATGACTAAGGCATCACAGCATATATTAGAGCTATATTCTGCTTTCCCTGTCACTTCAAACATAAAAGCAGTCCCCACAGTTTTCTTGACTGCTGTTCCTAGTGAATAATTTTAATAAATAGTCACAATATTTCAATCCTTATCAACAAGGATTGAAATGGATCATGTTGAAAATGTGGTGGTTAATAAATATGCCTCTAGAAGAGAAGATATGTTACTTTGCAGATGATAAAAAAAATCTGAAAGCAGATTATGGAATGAATGTAATGTAAACAACAACAGAGGAAAGGGACCTTGGAGTTATAGTTTCACATGATATAAAGGTAAATAAGCAATGTAGTCAAGCAGGGGGAAACTATTAATTAGTTATAGTTAATTATTCAATAGTTATTTATGTAATGCAAACAAATTACATAATGCTTTAAAGAGAATATTTAAACATTCACATCAGTCCCTGCCCCAGTGGAGTTTACAAGCTACAGTATAATCCCTCTAACACACAGTAGGATCAATTTTATCAGAAGACATTTAACTTGGCTAGCATGTCTTTGGCAAGTGGGAGGAAAGTGAACACCAGGAGGAAACTTATAGAAACACAAGAAGGATATACAAACTCAACACAGATAAGGCCCTTGTTGCTATCAAACCCAGGGCCAAGAGCTGTGAGGTAGCAATGCTAACCATTGTGCCACTGTACTGCCCAAATTATGCTAGGGCTTCAACTGGAGTATTGTGTACTATCCAGGAGGTTAGGTCCAATTTATGGATATTGCCAAAATACACACTTTTGTTACCCTAGATGCTACTAAAACTCTTCTATTCTCTCATCATCTCCCAACTTGACTACTGGAATCTCCTCCTATTTGACATCCCCCTCACACATCTAGCCCTGCTCAATCCATATTAAATAAATAAGCAAGACTGATCTTCCTCTCTCACTGCTCCAATCTGCTGTGCCACTTTGCAAATACACTTGTTCCACATGTCCTCTAGAATCCAATACAAATTACTTACCCTTATGGGCAGCACGGTGGGTCAGTGGTTAGCACTTCTGCCTCACAGCACTGGGGTTATGTGTTTGATTCTCTACCATGGTCTTACCTGTGTGGAGTTTGTATGTTCTCCCCGCGTACGTGTGGGTTTCCCCCAGGTCCTCTGGTTTCCTCCCACACTCCAAAAACATACTGGTAGGCTAATTGGATGCTATCAAATTGAATAGTCTTTGTGTGTGTTTATGTTAGGGAATTAAGACTGCAGGCTCCAATGGGGTAGGGACTGATGTGAGTGAGTTCTCTGTACAGCGCTGCGGAATTAGTGGTGCTATAAAAATAGCTGATGATGATGATCTAAAAACCCCTCAACACCACCCCTTCATACATCTCCTTAGATTTACCTGTGCCCTGTGTCTTGCTTCTGTTAACAACCACCTCTCCCTCCCACATTCAATACTTCTCCCATGCAGTGACCCACTCTATCAGATTTTCCCACAGCCTCTCACCAATAGTACTACACTCTCACAGCTGTCCCAATCTCCACTCTGAGCCACATTTACTTCTCTTGCTTCTGCCGCACCCTATCCCAATAGAATGTAAAATCTTTCAGGAGTAGACCCTCAATACCCTCTCTTATCATGTCTTCTATTTCCCTGTTTTATGTATGTCCTGGTTTCCCCACTAATCTTATAATAATCTTCAAAAGGATATTACTAAAAACGATAAAATCATGTATGTAATAGAAATATTCAAATACTGGGTATCAAAAAATATTGCTATAGTTCAGAAAACAAGTATTTTTAATTTCCAGAATAAGGATACACACCTGGACAATAGAGAGAGAAAGAGAGGTATGGCAACTCTTTATACATGTAGTCCCTTTAGATCTGTGGGGTGGCGTAGTGGCATACTCTTTGCCACCTTGCTCTGCTGACCCTTTTAATCATCACCCAGGTTTAGCAGGGTCTTTTCTTCCAAGGACACAGTGGGAAACTACATGAAAAGTGCCCCCACACATGCAGGACTAGTAACATAAGTGAAACTATGCCCCTTCTGGCCTCAACCGGCACATTTACAAAAAACAATACCCAGGATATTCAGACAAATGACCCCAACAGAGACATATTTTGAAAGGGGAAGAATCCTCCAGCCAGACATACTAATGCGCCATGTATTAACCACTGACTGCATTGCTTTCCTGCCAAACAAAATTACAACACAGCAGAGCTTACATAAACGGGACTGGAGGAAGGCATTTTCCTGAGTCAAAGAAAATGACTTCCTGTTCCTGCAGAAGCGGAACTAGTGAGCTGTAAGCAGGGGTTTGGGTATGAATTATCGATCATTATAAGACCTACACTTACTTTAATGACCAAAAATGACCGAAGGTGACTTGGGTGACATTAAAAAAAACAGACTAACCTGAATAATGACAACTGGACTATCCGACAGTATAGTGCAAAATCCCGAGCACAAGTAATGACAGCATGGAGTTTTTACGCAATTTAAAATGGCGACCGCCATATGAATACTTTTAAAGCGGCAATGGTGGCTCCCGATCCCTAACCCTAACGCGATCCCTAACCCGATCCCTAGCCTTAACTCTAAACCTACCACCCTAGCCTTAACTCTAAACCTACCACCGTAACACTTAGTTTAGATGACAGGTGGTATTGCCACTTTAAAAGTGGCGGTCGCCATTTTAAATGACGTAAAAACTCTGTGCCTTCATTACTTGTGCTCGGGATTTTGCACAACACTGTTGGATAGTTCAGTTGTCATTATTAAGGTCAATCTGTTTTTTTTAATGTTGCCCAAGTCACCTTCTGTCATTTTTGGTCGTTACAGTAAGTGTCGGTCTTATAAGGACCGGAAATATGACTACCACCGGGTGCAGGGAGGAGGAAATTGGGGCCCCTGATTTATTGCATCTGCAATTTAGCGGGCCCTATTATCTCAAGGTACTCGGTGCACTGCACCTGCTGCATTAATGGTAGTTCCGCCACTGTCTTCCTGCCTTACTATACAGATTTACTTATCCATTCCCCTTCAAACCTATTGGCAGGGCCAGAGCTACCATTACGCAACTTTAGGCAACTACCTAGGGGCGCCGGTCTCGGGGAGGTGGAGCAGTAGCCGGGTAACCAAACTAACAATATATCTGAATGAGCCATTGTTAATTAGACTGTGCGGGCAGTGTGATTGCTGTGATCTCCTGCCCACTATTTCCACATGCTGCCAGGTGTCCCTAAATGTAATGAAAGGCGTTGCCGGGCTTCTCCGGTGCCAGACTCCTGGCAGCGTCATGGTATCATGACGCTGCCAGAGGAGAGGAGCCAATAGATTCCATGAAGAAAAGAAGAAGCAAGAAAGAAGATACGGACAAGGAGAAAAGAAAAAGAGTAATTACATTAAAATGGAGGGAGAAGATGCTGGAACAAATGGGGGGAGAGGGGGTTAAAGTAAATGTTGAGAGAGGGGACTGGAACCAATTAGGGAGAGTGGGCTACAGTAGATTTTTGGAGAGGGGGCTAGAGTAAAAGGGGGGGCAGAGGGGGCTACCAGCCTAGTTCCCACAAAAGGGCTAAATTAGGCACCACAGGAGGAGATGTCCTGTATATGGGCAATCAATAATAGATAAAATATATATATCTTCAGCTAATTCAGAGTCTATTGCAAAACCCTACATAGAAAAATCACAAACACACAAAAAGAACAGCGCTGTAGGAATAGCCATAGATATATATGAAAGTATATAGAGAGGTGGGCTGACAGTCACTCTCCCAAATTAAAAATAAAAGGATTGGTTCTTAAAATAAAAACATATTTAATATACATCACCATACATAAAAAATAATAAATATAAAGACACAATAATACATAAAAGAATGACATTTGGCCAAGGCTCCTTGACCTGCTCCGATTAGAAATATAAATCCAAATATAGATCACCTTTGCACTTAAAGATTCAACAAAATTCTCCTTTGGAATCCTCCATAAACATAATTAGAGAAACATTGTTCCCAGAATGACAATAATATATAGGAGTTCCAATACTGATTTCTTTCTGAGAATACCTCGTTGATATAATGTATAATAAAGTACTCCAACAGATATTTCAAGTCTTCCAATAGATTTCTCACCTCAGTGGGTGGTCATATACCATGATCCTCATTTCCATAAACAGTAAAGAAAGTTTGTCTTACCGGTAAGAAACCGATGTTCCTACCCTCCGGAGTGATTTGAAAAGCTCTAAGTTAGATAGGCAGCTGCTGATCCTGCCGCTTGTGTAGTAATCAATCACTTGCTCCGACAGCCACGCTGAGTGTTACCTTCACTTTGGTCTGTCCGGAAACAGGTTAGCATAGAAGGTTAATTCCACCCAGTTGCTTCCTATTTGTGCAGGGATAAAAACAGGAACTTGCGCCTGTGAAAAATTCTGACGCATTTTGTCCTGGAGCACCAGGATTTTCTCAAAGTCCAGGACGAAACGCGTCAGTACCTAAAAAAAAACTGTAAAAATTACAATGTTTTTATTCCTTTTCAAAACTGGGGTAATAAATTCCTTATAGTTTGTAATATGCAATTAATACATGACTAATATACTGCCCAGGTACCTATGCACTGTGGAGATTGTGCAAGGTGTGAGTGGTGAAGATATCTGTTTGGTAACTAAGAATACTGAGCCTTCACTAAATAGGAGAGCAGGGTTAAATCTAATTTGTCCTGCCTACACCCACTGCAGGAAACCTGAACACCTTCTCCTTGTGGGAGAATAATACATGTACAGAAAAATAATCACTAAAGCATTTATGTAATTCAATGACTGTTTTACAGAAAACAATGCATCATATACAATGCAGGCCCATCTCACTAAGGAAACCCAGGCGTTGTGGCTTGTGTTCATTCCTTACAAGAGTCGCCAGTGTGCATATGTCCTGGGGTGGTACTTCCTTTAGATACAGGCCTGTAATACCACTGGGTACCTTTCCCAGTGGATATGAGATGTTACCATCAGTTGGAAGCATCCTGGCAATGCCTTCACCTCACATCCAGCTGGTATTGGGTACCAGGTGATAGCTGTTGGCAATCTAATACTCTGGAATGCAGCTTAGGCATAGTTTACCATCTCAGGTTGCTAGTGGTGTAAACATGCTTGTTGTCTGTTGGGACATGAGAAACACCCATGTCCTCCTAGGCAATCCAAAGTGAATGTCTCTTTCAGGATTATTCCTTTAACAGACTTTATTTTCAATTCTTACATCTTTCTCCTATAGACTTCACTAATTTCACTTTTTTACACATTTTAGAACTGCATAAACAATGTCTCAGTGAAAATGTTGTTGGTCAATATATTTGATTTTAATTGTCAATAAAAGCATGTTTAAGGGTTTGTAACTCTGCTTTAAAACTCAGTTCTACCAGAGTTTTCATATTTCCTTACCGATCAAATTCTTGTCATGTAAAATATGCCTCACTGTGTAGTTTGCACCAGGGAAAACAGAATGATTTAAAATCTTACTTGTCTTTCCCTCCTCAGCTAACATGTTATATTGAGTTGCTGATAGAGCTGCCAGTTAACCCTTGGGTTTTGTAGATGGGAATGGGAGCACTAATGTGATCTTTGTCCTAGGAACTAATGGCTTACAATTATTTTATCAAGGTAAAGTGAACACTTTTTATTAGGTGATGTCAATCACCATAATGATAAATATAGCAAGACTTTAATCATACACATTAATGCATCAGGGGCACACGCAGGATTGTTAGGGGGGGTTTCTCTCCCCCAAAACCCCCCCCCCCCTCCCCCCCACCGGAAAAATGAAAACGAAAAAAAAAAACAAAACGAGAGAGCCGCATGCGCAGCAGCTCCGTTTCGGCAGCACTGTACTATACAGCAGCCGCGGCGCTGTAGAAGAAGCGTCCGCGGCGGTGCTGTATACAATACTGCACCGCCGTGGATGCTTCTTTGACAGCGCCGTGGCTGCTATATAGTGCAGTGCCGCTTTGTGGCGCTGGAGAACCAGAAACCCCCCCTGCATGCGCCACTGTGCATCATAAAAATAGTGACAATGAAAACTTTACCATACTTAATGTAACAAACTATGTCTAACATCTTGAGCATTTTGAGATGAGGTGTTAACTATATTTTTACCCATATCTTACAAATATCTCAAATGTGCAACCTATATGTATAGCCCCTTCGTTGGTGATATGGGCCTAGGAATGTAGTTCCATTTTTAATTACTGTACTGTATATTTAGCATATATAGTATACCTTATTTTTCATGTTTAATTTAAGTCCAGCAATACAAATTTGAATCAAGTGGCTTGATATTGATTGCAATGAAGCAAAAACAAACACATTTGATTCAAGCTGCAAAACACAGACTTTTACTGAAATAAGTGAACCAGCAGGTTTTTCTTTCTAAACTGCTTGTACTATATTTTTAATAATTCTTCATAGTAAGTGTACTAGTGGTGCAAATCACATGTGTCTGTGTTTTGATGCTGCTATCACATTATTGTCATAATCAGGGGCGGATTGGCCATATAACCTACCGGGAAAGATGGCCTCAGGAGTCTTACTTGGGGGGGGAGAATTTAAAAAAAAAAAATCTGTGTAATCAATCTTCAGCCGGTCCATGGCCTCCTAAATAATGTGCGGGTGCCAGTGGGGAGGCTGGCAGTGTAGTATTAGGTGGCTGGCCCCTCCTCCGGGACCAGCCACCTTCCTTAATGGGGCCACAGTTCTCTTGATCCGTCCCTCCTCCCCCTATTGTGGCTGCCTCCAGTCCCTGTACTGCAGTATGTCACATGGAACGTGCACCATGTGACTGGTACTGTTTCATGTGAGTGCGGTGCGACGGGAGTATCCAACAGCCCTGCAGTGACAGACAAGTGAGAGGAAGAGGGAACGGGGTGTGAGTGATATAGCTACAAATGTGACCAGTAATGGTCCGACAACCACAATCATGGACTTCAGGCAACTTGTACAGAGATCATTTAGAAGTGATTTTTAAGTTGTTGCCCTGGACAGCAATATACTTTTGCGAAGAGGAAAAGGATCACGTCATGGCATTTACTGTTGTGCAACTCAAATACTCTCCTTCAGATGTTTTGTGGTTGACGTTTTCTTGGACTATAGTAATAGACTGGTACCATTTAAAGGGAAACAGAGCTCAATACCAATATGGTCTAAAGGACTCAATTTTTCCTAAACCTAAAAAACTATTAAAATGGCAACAACTTAGCTCTAAATTCAACATTTAAGTAAATTACTGTTTTTGCTATAGCCTTGCCTGGTTAATATTTTCAGCATTGGAATAAATTGTAAAGAGCTGCGGAATCTGCCAGCGCTAAATAAAGTAAATGATGATGATGTAGGGGGGTGGTGGGGATAATATGCTGTTTCAATGACGAAAGAGGGGTGGGGGGATAGTATACTGCCGTAATGATGTGTGAGGAAATGAAGGGGGTGGTATGCTGCCATAATGATGTGCAAGGGAGGGGGTGGTATGCTGCCAGAATGATTTGTGAGGGAGGGATGGTGTCGAATGTGGGTGTTAATATAATGTGTGATATGAGGGTTGGGAGGGGGTGTCTTAGTACGTGGGTGGGAGGTAGGCTATTTAATGGTGGAGTTTAGGTAGGGGCTAATTATTTAATGGATGCTCTTTTAATGTGGGGTGATGGTGTTTAATTTAAAGATGTGGCTTTTTACTTTAATAGTCAGGCCTATTAATTTAAGGTGAGGTGACGGGACCTTTCAAGTAATGCTGGTGTGGTTTGGAGCTATGAATTGACTGTGGGGGTGAGTTTGGGGAGGAGGGCTATTTATTAAATGTGAATATGAATTATTTAATGCCAGGGATGGTTGTGGGAAATGTTTATGTTTATTAAATGTAAATGCTATTATTTTATCGCTGGAGCTGTTTGGAGGGAGGGATATAGGTTTATTTATCAAATGTAAATACAATTATTTTAATGTTGGGGCTGGAGGGGGGCTAATTATTAAACGTTGGTGCTATTGCTTTAACATTGAGGCTGGTTGAAGTTTTCTAACTTTCATGTATCCATTTTTTTTCAGAATAGGGCCCCCAACATTCCAGGATCTAGATACTTCCTATTCAATGAGGCCACGCTGTGGTGTCCCTAGACACCTTATGGTTTGTAATTTTTCAGAAACTACTGGTACAAACTCTTGGTGCCTGTTGACAGGAAATCATTTGTTATGATAAAACGTGACAGGCCAGGTGTATCCAGATAATCAGTATCACGCTTGTTGGAGTATTCCGCTGGAGAATTGTGAATTATACCCCTTCTGTCATAGACGGTGAGCTGATCGCGGTGTGGAGAAGATGCAGTGCCGGTGATCCACAGTTCTGCTTTTGTCATGGACAAACGGTTTTACTTATCCACTCTTTACTCATATGCATTGGAATTTTTATATCTATTGACGAGACCATTCTATTACTAGATGCAACCATCAGAGCAGTTTATCAGACGGATTCCTGACATTACATCTAAAGGTGATATATGCTGATTACTGAATATTTATTTATATCTCTAAAGAAGCTACAATGCACGTACAAGCCTTGGGTTGCTCTCAATCTATTTATTGAATCTCTGCATTTGATTTCATTTGCTAACTATATCGGGCCAAAAGTCTAATATTAATTGTGAAAGGCTAAATAGCTATTTCTGGGACTTTCTCCGTAAGATCTGCAAATGTATATCAACTAGCCTCACCTTTTCATGTGTGGAACTTTTGCATCCTACTATTGTATTTTAATTTCAGTGTGGAATACGCTTCTAACAGTGACATTTATTTGAATTATCTTACAGTTCACCATCATTTTCTATCTTGATATTATATTTATACCATCGATATTTATCAAGACTATGCAGGGCCGGACTGGCCATCTGGCACTTCTGGCATTTGCCAGAAGGGCCGATGGCTGTGTGGGCCGGTCCGGTACCCTGCGCCGCGATCATGTGAGTATTTGTATTATTTTGATGTTGGGGCTGTAGTGAGGCCTAATTTTAAAACGTGGGTGCTATATTGATTTAACAGCGGTGCTGCTTGGAGTTTTCTAAATTTCATGTACCCATTTTTTTTCCAAATAGAGCCACCAATATTCCAGGATCCAGACAAGCAGCAACTGATCTAAAGACACCAGAAGCCACAAGTCAGGTAGGAGAGAACAGGACAGTCTGCCAACTGTCCTGAATTTGGTGGGTGACTGTCCCGCTTAGTCAGGATTTGGTCTGACTGCAAGGACAGTTGGGAGGTATGTCCTACTTCACATTGTACTGCTTGTGAAGGCAGAATTGTGTGCACCTAACAATAGTGCTCACAGTATTGCCTGTGTATTTGTTGAAAATGTGTCTAGTAACCATATTACATATTACATATAGGAGCCCCTCTATCTTAAGTGCCTAGACCCCCTCTCCCTCCCTCCCCAAGCCTTAATCCATCTCTGGTTAGCAGGCGGAATCTGATAGTTGCTCCCAGTCCCCGGACAGGACACAGCCTGCAGAGCAAGCAGAGGAGCTTTAAATCTCATGAGATTTATTAATCTTGTGAGACTCAGAGCTTCCTGCTCACTCTACAGGAAGTTCCCATCCAGATGGATGTCAGAAGCATAGATAAGTACAGTGGACTAGGTTGTTGTAATGTGTTTCTGGGGTGGGGGTGGCGTGATGTGGGTGGGGAGGGCCTGATAAATGTAATGTTTTATTATAATGTATATATCAATGCCCTATGTAGACCACGCCTCCAACATAATGTGGCCACGCCCTTGGTGCCGCTGCGCAGCATCACAAACAGAGGTGGGCCTGTATGCTTCCAATGCCAGGGCTGATTTTTAGTCTTAGTCCGGCCCTGAGACTATGTCTCTAGTCTATTAGTTCTTACGAGTTGCAGGTGGCGTTATATCTACCTGCTTTATAGAGCTCTTTACTATTCTGATATAAACATTATTACTGATTATTTTTATATTTTTTATGTATGTTTTATATTGTATTAAATTATTTATTTTAAGTTTTTCATGAACTCACTAATTTATATCAGTTAACCTGCTTCCAGCGCTGCTTTTTGTATTTGTTGACACACATTTTGGCCTAGGCTGTGGGCTGGGGAAACTAAGAAGATTGGGATCCCTGGAGCCGCAACTTTGCCACCTCATTGGTCCCAATATACTGGCACAGTGGCCCTAAAAACCATGCCCAGCATTCAAAAGTAGTCAAAACATAGTGTGACAGGATGGACCGCCTATGCCACCCTGTCTGCTGTTACTAGGAACCGGTTGGGCTTACTTTACCACCGTTCCCTTTCCTTATCCCAAATGCGCTCTCTTGCCACAGTAGGAGAGGCTTGTATATGCTGCCACTACTGGACTCCTTACCAGCATCCAGAACCGGGTTTCTTTGGGGTGACTAAGGCTGCTAGGGTACCCTGTTACTGGTGTACCTGGGCTGGTACACCTGACCTCGTCCTATAGATCAGGATTGCTGTAGATGGATTCCCCCTGGGCTATCACACAGGCCAGAGCTGTTGGGTAGCAGACAGAGCGGTGGTGGGTCCAAACCTCAGAACAGACGGAAACGGATTAGAGTTGGGTCTATCTGTAGGTCACAGGATAGAGAAGTTTCCAAGCAGGTCTTTGAAGCAAGTGATGTTTATTTGCTCTAACACTGGTTAAAGGTACCAGTGATCAGGTCAGATGAAAGAAGAACAACTTTTAATACAAAATAGAGCCTTTTTTATACACATTTGGAGACTTGTCCTTGCAGGAGTTAAACCGTCATCCTGTCCTTTTAACCAATCTGGGCTGATTCATGTAGCCTGCATGTGAATCAGCCCAGAGAGTTAACACATTTAACATTGCTGCTAGTGACAGAGGGGAGTATATTTCCCCCCTGTCCACAAGCTGCCAGGGAGAGGGGGACTCAGCTCACTCTCCTCCCCTGGTGCCTCTCTGTCTGGGGCAAGAGATTTATCTTTTAAATCTCCTGCCCAAACTGACTTCCAGGGACCCTGCTCCAGGTTCTGGCTCTGCTCCCTGGCAGAAAATAGTACCAGGTGAGAGCAGCCAGATCCCAGGGCAGCAGTCCCTTCCCTGTCGCTAGTTGAAGCTATTGGAGCTTCAACTAGGGACTAAGCTTCCTGGGACCCCCAGGAGGCGCTGCACCTCCTGGACCCATTTGATTCCAGGAGGTTGGATGTTAAGTCCCTCCAGCAGCCACTGAAGCTGGCTGCCGGAGGGTGAAGGGGATCCAGTGCTGCCTCTGCAGCCCCAGCATGGGGTAAGTACTTTATTTTTTTTATTTTACCCATATACATTTACATTTCATACATTTAACACACATTTACATTTAAAATCAACATAGTTATACTCCCGGCGCTAACCCCTTCAGCACCTACAAATACATTCCCATTTAGTTAAAATAAAGTTTTACACTCCGCCGGGGCTTAACCCCTTCCCTGCTGCAGCGCTGGTTGATACCCACCCAGCGCTGCAGCGCACATTTAAATTAATTTTTTTATTCATTTTTAAAACATTTTATTAAACACTTTCCACGTGACGCCTAGCGTTGGTGAGTTAACCCCTCCGGCGCCGGAGTCAATTTCAAGATGGCCACCACACTTTAGCTGTAAGCCAATAGCAAGGATTTTCCCACTCTAGTGGAAAGACTATATGTAACAGCGCTGAAACTTGGGAATACACCCAATAATGAATCCACGTGGAATAAATCAAATTAATTTATTGAACTAAAACAGTAAATAACATTAAAATATCAGTGCACTGATAACACTCTCACTTGCTATCTAATGCATGCAAAAAATCATCATGGTTCAGATGTTAATAGGGAATTCCATCAATCGTTCCTGTACAGAACATATAATGTTAATAAAGGTCCCACGAAGGCTGTATAAATATAGAAAAAATTCTCCAAAAGTAACAATATGTAACAGCATGGAACGCTGGATGTTACACCATGCCAGTACTATCAGAATCTCCACAGTATATAGCAGCTTGAAAATAGGCTTAAACAATATGTACAGCGTGGAAAGCTAGAGATTGCACCATACAGGTACTTTTGGAGTCTCCACAGTGTATAGCGGCTTCCGATTAGGCTTGAACACTCTGGTTCCCGGCCATGTCAATATGACTTATGACCGATGGTTAGCCTTATACCGTATAGGCACGATAAATCCACATCCATGAATACAAAGGTTAATGGTTCCACATTGTCTCTACAATAAGTGTAAATAAACTTGTTACTTCCCTGTGCTGGATCTATGACCCGTCCACACCCTTCAGAGTGTCTGGGTGGTTGTTAGCTGGCTCCGTGGATATGTGTGTCCGTGAGCCGCCTGATTCGGTTGATGATACTCCGTGCTGGTAAACCTATGGAGAGAAGTTCTTGAAAATATGAATACTTCGGTACAGCGGGATTTACACTGTTGTTAATGCAGTTAATTTCTAACGCGTTTCTTCACCGTAGTGATTTCATCAGAGGAAAAATAGTGTTTTAGGCTAACCATCGGTCATAAGTCATATTGACATGGCCGGGAGCCAGAGTGTTCAAGCCTAATCGGAAGCCGCTATACACTGTGGAGACTCCGATAGTACCTGTATGGTGCAATCTCTAGCTTTCCACGCTGTACATATTGTTTAAGCCTATTTTCAAGCTGCTACATACTGTGGAGATTCTGATAGTACTGGCATGGTGTAACATCCAGCGTTCCATGCTGTTACATATTGTTACTTTTGGAGAGATTTTTCTATATTTATACAGCCTTCGTGGGACCTTTATGAACATCATATGTTCTGTACAGGAACAATTGATGGAATTTCATATTAACATCTGAACCATGATGATTTTTTGCATGCATTAGATAGCAAGTAGGAGTGTTATCAGTGCACTGATATTTTAATGTTATTTACTGTTTTAGTTCAATAAATTAATTTGATTTATTACACGTGGATTCATTATTGGGTGTATTCCCAAGTTTCAGCTCTGTTACATATACTCTTTCCACTATCCATTTTACTGTCAGGTGTTATACAGCAGCGATTCTTTGGTTATACACCCAAGTTTAATTGGCTACAAGTCTAGTGTTTCAGCGCCAAATTTATTGTGTTTGTTTGGTTTTCCCACTCTAGTCTGTTCTTGTGATTGGCTGTCAGTGAGGGGAGTTCCAGGGACTCCTCTTTTGAGACAATAAAGACTAATTGAATCTATATTGATGTTGGGGCGAAAAAAAAACAATTAAAATGCTGTAGCTCCAGTGATTTCAATGGTATATTTTTTCAATGGGATTCCTACATGTAGCACAGAACTGCATTAAAATGAATTGTCCATTAAAATACATTTTCTAATATTTTAAAAAATATATATATTTTTAAAATACCCAGAATTAATCACTATACCCTGCTTGATTGTGAAAGGCAATAGCTATTTTGACAATGAGTGTGGACACTGAATTCATAATTGTTACGTCTCATGGGAGGCGTCTATTAGTCAGAGTTGACACAGGCCTTCCAAGGGTGCGTAGTCTAACGGACACCCTGGTCGTCGCCAAGAACCACCTCAAGGCGGGATAGGTTTTGCTGCCGGAAGCCCACAGTTCACGGCCCCTAGGTTAGCCCTCTGATGTAATAGGCAAGAGACTGGTAGATGAGAGATCTAGAGAGCAGACTCTGTAGTGGTAAGGCAGGGCAGGATAATTAGCTGAAATTGATCAGCCTGGTCTGAAGATTCCTGACACATTTCAGTGGAGCACCAGGTCGGGTACACTGAAGAGATACCACAAAGAGGAGAGTCGCGAGGTTGGATACCCAGGAGCACAGCTGGGTAGGATACACTGGAACACGGGCAGCAGAGATGTAGATATGAATAGCCGGGTCGGATACACTGAATGTAAGTCGGGTCGGATACACTGAATGTCAGCCGGGTCAGATACACTGGGACAAAGGCAGCAGAAGTCAATGAGGATAGCCAGGTCGGATACACAGAAAGTAAGCCGGGTCGAATACACAAGGGGCACAGGCAACAGAGTAGTCAAATATGAATAGCCGAGTCGGATACACAGAATGTCAGCAGGATAATCCGGAAGGAGCGGTCTAACAAAGCAGAGGTCATACACGGAGGAAACACCAGGAATCAGCATAGGATATACAGAGGGAGAGTCAGACGCCAACGTGTAACATGTTGCTCTGACACAAGCAGTGTGTCAGAGTGAGCAAGATATAGGGGAAAGGGTTTCAAATTCCCCACCTCCAATGTCACATGACCGCAGCCGCTCGGAAGAACGGAGCATCGGCTGTGATTGAGAGCAGGGACGAGGAGAAGTAAGTTTCTTACAATAATATTTTGAGGTATTTGCTGGCAATCTAGATTGAGCTAAAACTAATGGGATAAAATGTATCTTTCCCCCCTTATTCACAAGAGACATGCATCCCACAAAAGCCCCCAAAATATATTCTGAGTATCAAACTAAACTATTATATTGACTCTGAGGATTTGAAATGCATTGACCTTTGGATTAATGATAAGACTCTGGGGGTACTCACAATCTTCATTTCCCAGTTATTATTCAAAAGAGATATACAGTGTATAAACGATTAAAAGATTAGTTTGATACTCGGAATATCTACTCTTGTCACTGATGTCGAAGTCGTATAATTGGATGAACGAAAGTATATTGGTTGATATTGTTTTATTGGCCGATTGCACTCAGTACGGCGATCGCACGGTAAAATACGCACGTACACACTCGCATTACAAATTTTAGTTATTTATGTAATTCATATTTATATTGTATCAATTACACAGTAATTTATGAGCAGACAGTATTTGGTTTATTATTAGTTTATATATTATGATTATATGTACACTTTAGTGTTATCTAAGGTTCAGGTTATGGGAAATGTGTCATGTCTGATATCATACTAATCCCCTATTCATCAGCAGCTGTCCGGTTCCATCGCCGAAGAGATCGCATATTGCATACTCTAGTTATTGATGTTAGGGAATAAATAGCCAGATTGATATCAGAATGTGATATGCTAATGCACTCATTGTAACTGGAGCACATCCCCTGGAGAGACGACCCCCACCTTTGGAATTCCTTAGTCTGAACTAGTCTATGACCTGTTTACCCTGGAACCACCCTTGTCTGGACCTACAGAAGCAAGCCACGTTATCTCTATTGTTCACTGTGTAACACTGACTGTATATATAATCATAGCTGCACCCCCACCAGCCTCAGTCTTCACTGATCACAGTATTCAAGGGTGAATCACTGTCCACTGGTGCCCGTGGTTAGCGCAGCGTAGCGCAAGTGGTATGTATTTATCTTTTGGTATTGGCTGTACTGTACTGTATCATAATATAATAATGTATTGAACTGTTGACTATTTACATCTGCTAAAATAAATCACTTTGTGTGTTAGAAACACAATACAATCGCTTGGGCAATGCTTACTTGAAAACGATAGAATTACTTTAATAGTGACTATGAGAGCAGGGCAGTTCTAAAACGTTTATACAATTTAGGGGATAGCAAAGAAAACGAAACATAAATAATTCAGACCAGCACTAACATCTCATAAAAGATAAATGATGCAAGTAGCTTAGGATATAGTATATTTTAATGTTTGATCTTAGTACCATTTTAAATAATACTTGAAAAGGGTCAGTCTCTGGATCGTGTACACTTAGGGCTAGACTTACTAAGCTGCGGGTTTGAAAAAGTGGGGATGTTGCCTATAGCAACCAATTAGATTCTAGCTGTCTTTTTGTAGAAGGCACTAAATAAATGAAAGCTAGAATCTGATTGGTTGCTATAGGCAACATCCCCACTTTTTCAAACCTGCAGCTTAGTAAATCTAGCCCTTAGTTTCCAAGAGTTATCATTTTAGTCTGAGAGGAAAAAGTTTTGTAGACCCACACCCACCACATTATTTACTTGATGTAATAAATTCTAAATTTCTAGAACAAATATTTATTGTTGCTGAGGATTGAAAGACAATGACCTTTAGGTTAATTAAGTGGCTCTGGGGGCACTGTCAAACTGCATTTCCCAGCAAACATAAAACATACCACCTAGAAACCAGGTGTAAACAATACATGTTTAGAGGGCCATTAGGAACCAAAGAAACATTTGAAAAGAGTTTTCCTATTTAAATTTGAATTTTACTTAACCCTTTACAACAAAAGAGGGGTTCCTCCTAAGATCGAAACAAGCAGCAGGTGATCAGCAGAAGTCCTGGCTGTATGTATAGCTGACCCTGGAACCCTGTGAAATACAGCAAATGAGACGGGGAAAGTGACCCCATCAAAGTACTGCTATTGAAAAGGAGGGGGATTTTTTTTAAAAAAAACATATTTATTTATTTATTAATATGTATTTTTATCTATACAGTCATGCAAAATATGATTTACATTATATAAATAAACAATAATAAATAAATAATAGGGATTTGAAATTAAGTGACAAGGAACTAAGGCAAAAAAGGGAAATAGACATGACATCAGTAAGTTCAATTTTCCAGGGTAAGGAGATCATTTTCTGGATGTAGCAGATAAAGGCTGTTGCTGGTTGTCATCAGATGTTGTTCACTGCATTGTTTAGCAGTGATTTTCCACCAATTTTTAAATTAGTCATTTAGATAGGAAATCACAATTGCATCTACTCCAGCAGTTGCACATTGACTTTACATTGTCTCATGGTAATATATTTTGGATTTTTAACTCATTCTGGTAGAAATAAATGAGGGAATGCTTCAAACTTGTTGGACATTGGGAAGGTTATTTCTCATTGAATGTTCAGAAAGTACAAGTGCAATTAGATGCTTTTAAAGTCCTTTTAAAGGGTTCTTTAATTTCAAGAGCTTTGGAAATTAAAAATATTTCCAAGAAAAGGGAATCAGAGCTTGAGGAAAAATCTCAAGCTCTAGAAAAGGTTTATATCTGAGCCCATATGGAAAATTCTCATGTTCAATGGTTACATGCTCAAAAAGAGTGGCCAAATTATCTTATGGATAAAACTAAACGTGGATTGGTCTTCTCCAGGTATACCTATTATCAGGGCCATCTAAACAACATTATGGGCCCCCAGGCAAAGCAGTGCACTGGGGCCCCTACACATTTTATATATATATATATATATATATATATATATATATATATATATATAGATATAGATATAGATGTATAGAGATACAGATATAGATATATAGAGATAGAGATAGATAGATAGATGTACCTGCTCAGTGACCCCTGTAGGCTTTTTTGCAGGTTTTTTCTTTTGCAGGATTATCTATTCTAATTGTAACCCCTGGGGATGCTGCAGTTGGACTTGAGCACCCAGGGGCTAATAATCACAATTGCATCAGTAAAAAAAGAGATGGCTATAGCTATTTATCAGTCCAGGAAGAAAAACTACATTTCCCACAATGCTATTGTGGAGAGGGGGCTGAGCCTAAGAAGACTGAGAAACCAGGGGGCGGAGAGAGAGGGAGAGAGAGGAGCATCCTGGGAGAGACTGAGCTGTGTGACCAGTCCAGATAGGTGACCTCCAGGCAGAGGGGCACTGAATTGGTGGTCTGAGCAGAGAGAGCAGACAGTCTGCAGAGATATCAGAGCTCAGTGCAGTGCTGAACAGAACCTGCTGGAAGTCACAGCTTGAAGCTGTAGGAGGAGTTTTGCATGCACCTCTGAAGAAGGACATTTTACAAGTCAGCCATTTTGGAATCAAAGTTCAGACCTGTGACACACACTGGTGCAGATAAGTAACTGGTTATTTTTACCAATCCGTTATTATTCAAGTGGGGTTTGGACTATATCTGGCCACAAGGGCTGAAGAGTTAGGGATAGATGGGTGGGCAGGTAAATATGCACCAAGGGCTAGATTTACTAAGCTGCGGGTTTGAAAAAGTGGGGATGTTGCCTATAGCAACCAATCAGATTCTAGCTGTCATTTTGTAGAAAGTATTAAATAAATGAAAGCTAGAATCTGATTGGTTGCTATAGGCAACATCCCCGCTTTTTCAAACCCAAAGCTTAGTAAATATACCACCAAGTGTCTAATCAGCATTTGTGGAACTACAAGTCCCAGAATACAAATAAGAAATGATTTTACAGTTGTTGCTACAGGAGGGTTTGCATACTGTGACTGCTGTACCTCACTGCAAGTGATTTAAAGACATCTAAAAGCTGCAATCTGGACACATGATGTTTCCATGCTATGCTGCATCCATACAAAAGGGCTCCAACTTGCGGTGCACTGCTTCATTTGTGTGGCATGTTTGAATACTGTTGATGTGTGTGTGTTTGGCAGTACATTGTAGAGCTATAAGGAAAATATATATACATTCACCCCGCAAGATATTCCCAGTATCAGGAGCAAGTAAGGTATCTGATATATTTTTGTATAAGGCTGTGACAGTTAATGTTCATATTGTATGCTGTTAATGATATTGATTTATTGTGAGTTATTGTGTTAACTGGGTGTTCATAGTAAGAAGTGGTGCTCCACTTTTATCCACACTGTCTTATTACTGTATTGTATTGTTTGCACTATTATTTAAATTATACCAAAGTATGTTTTTCTATAAAATTACAAAGCTGCATTTAGGGTTTCCATTTCAATAAATGTGCCTGGATGGCTTTTGCAGCACACAGTTTGTCACAGAGTGTTAATACTGGGCAGGGGGTTTCCCGAATCTCCCCCTGGTGTATCTTTTGAACACCCCCCAGAAGAGAAAGCAGCGATTCGGGTGGAGGCACTGAAAATCAAGTACCGAGGTGAGAAGCATCTGCATTGTTCAATATATATACACCCTCACAATGCATAATACAGAAGGGGGTGTTACATAATTAAGAGCCCTGCCTATGGGGCCCCCTTGCCCATGTGGCCCCCGGGCACCTGCCCATAATGCCCAATGGAAAAGATGGCCCTGCCTATTATACACAAGGAAGGTAGCCCAAGGCATATTTTGAAAAGGAGGAAAATGAAAGTACTACAATACCAGCTCTACTAGATGATCATGGCAATAGACAGGAAAAATTAAATATTACTGAAACTTTCTGTAAATGTTATAACAATTTATATGACTTGTAAGTTAATTACACCACATAACATTTAGTAATATATCTGGATGAAATTGATTTACCATCTCTATCCTTCGATAGTAGTGTTTTTTTAGATTCCTTTCTTATGTTTAAAATTGCATAATTTCCCAATGGTAAGACTTCAGAGTTGCATAGCTTGCCAATTGAAATTTATAAGAAGCGCAATCAGTTTTTGTTCCAAAATTATTGCAGAACTTGTTATATATTGAAGAGGTTCTTCTATCCATGTCAGAGGCATTTATAAATATTGTCCCAAAATCCAATAAGACCCTAGTACTTCGAGATTCTTATAGATCGGGGGTCGGCAACCCGCGGTTCCGGAGCCGCATGCGGCTCTTTCAGCCATCTGCTGCGGCTCCGGAGTCCGGATGTAAGTGGCAAAGGGGGTGACAGAGCGTCTCTCTTTCACCCCCTTTGCTAAACTAATTGTGATTTAAAAATATAAAAAACTAATGGGAGCCGGCAGAGGAGAAAGCGCTCCTCCCCTGCTGCAGTTCCCTGCTGGCTGAATGACAGAATGACGCTGACATGACCCTAAGGTCGCGTCAGCATCATTCAGTTGACAGACAGCGCGCCGAGGAGGAGCAGAGAAGAAAAAATTCAGGACAGGGACACCCCCTGAGTGAAAGTAAGTAAATAGTGAATAAAAAAAATATTTTCTTGGGGGCTGAATAATAAAAAAGGGACCTACAAGAGGGGACTGCATAATGAAAATGGACAAAACTAAATTGCGCTGCTGGGGAAGAAAATACAAATACACGAAGCTGCTCAGGAAGAAAAAAGGGGTGTCCCTCTCTTAAATATAAATAAGGGTTTTGTGGCTCCCGAGGTTTTTTTCTCTCTGGAAAACAGGTCAAAATGACTCTGAGTGTTTAAGGTTGCCTACCCCTGATGTAGACCAATATCTTTGTTAATAAGAGCTGTAAAATTTTGGCAAATGTGCTGGCTCTACGACTTGATAAAGTGATTACACATATTGTTTATCCAGTCCAGAGTGCTTTTATGGCATGTAAAAATCCACTACCACAAATCTTAGATGCTTATTTATGCATTATTCTTAGTATGGTTGCACAGTGGTTAGCATTTCTGCATTGGGTTATAAGTTCAATTTCTGACCAGGGCTTTATCTGTGTGGAGTTTGTATGTCCTCCTCATGTTTGCGTGGGTTTCTTCCAGGTGCTCCGGTTTCCTCCCACACTCCATACTGGTAGGTTAATTAGCAACTGAAAAAATAACCAGAGTGTGTCTGTGTCTTTGTGTGCATTTATTAGAGAGTTTAGACTGTATGCTCCATTGGGGCAGGGACTGATGTGTATCTTAAATATCCTCTGTACAGCACTGTATAATTGGTAGCGCTATATACATAAATAACTTAATTTGTACTTTGCTCCCACTGCAAGAGTTTGCGTAAATGTATATTTTTTTAATACATTTAATTTAAAAAGAGGCACATGCCAAAGTTGACCTTTCTCACTGTTGTGAAAAGGGAGGAATAATAGATATAAGGATTAACATATAACATAACTATGGTGAATAAAGCATAATCATAGGAGACTGCATTGTAAATACTGTATATCAAATTAATTCATTTATAATTTGTAATTCTCTGTATGCTAGGGTGTAATGCAAATGACTTCAAAGCAAAGATGCTTTCACTGGGTTAATGACCTAACTCAATGTGGCCCTGTAGAGCCAACAACTACAAGATAGCAATGTCACCTTTAGGGGGAACTGAACA
Source organism: Mixophyes fleayi (assembly GCF_038048845.1). Lineage (NCBI taxonomy): Eukaryota > Metazoa > Chordata > Amphibia > Anura > Limnodynastidae > Mixophyes > Mixophyes fleayi. The sequence goes on from NC_134402.1 coordinate 143,032,589, forward strand.
GCTTCAAAGACTTCATGAGGTGAGTTCTGTCCTGGTATAGGAGTGGTTTGTGGAAACTAACGAGAACCATCCAAGTGGGGGGGTCTTACACAAAGAGACATGGGCTCTGTAACCAGGGCTTGCTAGATTTTTAATATAATATAATTCCATTTAAAAAATACCACTAACAATCACTATAATTAGTGATCAACCACATATTCCTAAATAGTATGATGAAGGACAACCCATACGTTGAATAAAGCTGTCAATCATGCAGGGAATGATAGCAAAAGAGTATCGGCTCAACTAGTCCACTTGACCTATGCCTGTTTGGTATCTGTAGATTGGTAAATTTGTATTGGATTTATAATGATAAACTTGGGTCTGTGTGACACTCCCCAGAAAAGATATGTTACATTTTAGCATTGGGGATTAAATAAGGAAGTTGTAAATTGTAGATGTAAAATTGTGCCACAGGCCTCAATACCTGCAGGAGGGGAAAGGTGACAAAGTGTCTTTAAAAGATATTGGGCCTGATTAATTAAGAAAAGTTAAACAAAAAATTGAGTAAATTTTCTTACTCAAGTTTTCTGGACAGAACCATGTTACAATGCAAGGGGTGCAAATGATTTTATTATTTTGCACATAAGGAAAATACTGGCTGGTTTTTTATGTACCACACAAAAACTTAATAGCTTATTTGTATACTGAAATTTAAAATTGATTTAGGACATGCCCTACTCCAAATATAAATCTGCCATCACATTTTAAATTTACCTCCCCCTATTGCAACATGGTTTTGCCTTACTTACTTACTTTTACTTAACTTTCCTTATTGAATCAGGTCCGTTGTCAGACTTTATGGAAATCAATCAACATTGATAAGCTGTCCATATTCCAATCCAATTCCCCTTGGTACAGATTACACAACACATATGTAAGTTTATACCCTGAAACTTTCTCTCTTTTATTTTATCTGTCTTGCTTTATATTATTGCACCTTTTATTAAATGTTTTTATAATATGTAAGAAATGTACTTTTTTCAGATATTAAATCTAAAATGTAATAAGTGCTGTCCTTATTTCTCTAAACAGATGAACTGCCTGTTTAGAAGAGGTTGATTGCTTGGCTGTGTTAACCCTTTAAATATCAGTGTGGGACATGTTAACTCTTTTAGTTATTAGAGCGCAGCATGCGTACAATTTGGTGCTTAAGTCATAGCCTCTATATGGGTCTTATACGTAGATGGTGGCAATGAAGAGATGTGAAATTGGGCATATCTTGAGATCCGTGCCTTGGTAAATTCAGAAGTATTCAAAACCTAAATACATGCATATAATAAAATACTAAAGGGTTGCGTTCAGAATATGTGCCTTGATGAATCAGCATCATACATGTTTGAGAGATGCACACAAATGCAAGAAAATAAAAAGAAGAAACAGATTGGGGCAGCCACAATTGCAACACAATTTAACAAACCAAACTTGTCAAATTCTGTCAGAGGTAACCTAAGAATAGGCACAACATAGATGCACTATGTCTGAATGCATGAACGTGTGCACATCTGGGTTTATCTGGAAGCCTCTATAATTAGCAGCAGATACCACACACATGCATGCTACTGGATAGACATCACAGAGAACTGCACTGAAATGGATGTCAGTCAGAATGGGAGAACTTGAAGTAAAATAGTTTTAAGTTTTTGACAAGAGGTTGTTTTAACTGGTCGGACCCCTTGAAAGAATCTTTCAATGTAATGGTCCTGCTCCTAACAGCCAGGGGCGGATTAGCCATACTAGGATTTTTCCTCATGACCCATGTCTATATAGTGTAAAACATTTATCTAAAATGGTTGAAAAAAAATTCCCAGTGAGCACTTTAAACTTTTTGTATATGTGCCATTAACTAATGCTATTATGCTGTTCTTGTGCTGTTGTGACTGTTTGAGTGGTAAGTCTTCTAATATTGTGATAAACGTCCTTATTTAGTTTAGGCAGTTTGAGATTTTTTGGGGTTTTTTATTTGCTATGCTAATATGGCTGTAAACATATTTAAAGTGAATTTTAAGTGCTTCTTCCCTTCCCTTCCCATCCCTTCCCATCCCTACCCTTCCCTTCCCTTGAGTGGCCCCTACACACAACAGCGAGACCCCCCTTCCTCTGCACTGTGGTCACATGGTATGGTGCCAACCTGAAAGTACACAGAGGGGAACTGGTAAATGATCAGTTCACCTCTCACTAGCAAACGGACCAGCAGGTGAGTGGGGGTGGAGAGAGAAGTGAATAAAATGGAGGCAAGTTAATGTTAATGTTTGGGGGTAATAATAATAATTATAAGAAGAAGAAAAGCAAGTTACATTTACATCGCTTAAAAAAATTATGCATGCCTTTTTGTTTAAATGAAACCTATTTCATTAATAAAGTTTACATCTTTTTTGTTACTTGTTTACTATATGGACTCCACTGTAGTTCACCAGTGCTATGCTGCTTCTTTCAAAGCTGTTTTAAAACCTTCCATTGCCTGGCTGATGCTTCTTGTTCTGATAGCATCACCTACACCTCTGCTGCTTCTTACCTTTGCAGGCAGGAGGTGGGTCGCATCCTTAACTAGTCAACGTGGGAGTGTGGTGCTTGACTGTGACATCATAGCTAAGTGCCTCACTCCGACACTGACATGGAAGAGGAGCAGCTAGCAGCATCACATATAAGAAGCTGCTGGCTTCTTCACCTTCATGACAGAGACCAGTGCTCTTTCATGTCAGAGACCGGCACTCCACCATAGGGGCATAATAATCACTGGGAGACTGAAAATATTTAACTTATTTATGGTTTTAGGTGCCCACTAACCATTGGCGCCCTTCTAGATTTTCCTATGGGCAGCGCTGGCCCCAGTTATCCCTATTACTTTATAGAGTGATGCAAAAACATGTCCTTTGTCAGGGAAAACACCAGTTTTCTTCAGCAAAAGGACTTTCACACTAATAAATGAATCCCTGTTTCATAACTAACACCACTTTCAAAGGTTGGGCTGCTGCTCATGGGCCAATGCTGTGTACTTGCACACCAGGCAAAAATTTGCCAGCAAGCCCATGCCTGTCACTTTGCAGGACTTTTCAACCCCCACGCAGCACTGGTACTGTTATGCACCTGTTACAGTGGAGCGTAATAAGCTGAGAAAAGCCAAGATCTTGTTCAAAGAACATATTGCATTTATCACTTCATAAAGTTTAAACTGCAATATGTCCTCCATTTTCACAAAGATGCATTAAATACATGAACTGCATATATTCTTGACTTTATAGGAGTATGTTTAAATGACAAAAAATCTTCTACAAAATAAATTTACTCTTTGAGGCATATATCAAAATGCTCTTGGTTTAAAAGAGGATTTGGTATTCAAAAGCGTTACTTTTGAATTCTATGTAACACCCTTTCCCCAGCGTGGGGAGAAGTGTGTATACTTTACTTTTACCGAATATCAACCTTCACCATAATAACTTCTGCACAGTGCCTCCACCGTACTCAAGATTCAGTAGTTTCTTCGTTGTGTAATGTTGAGTCAATTTGAAACTGTGGAGATGTGCCCCGCTGTGCCCAGGAAGTGGGCGAAGATGTGTCCCGTGGTCCAGCTGCCATTGAAGAGGGCGAAGAAAGAGAAGAACAGTTACTTACCATCCCTTCGTTCCAGCGCCGGTAAGTAAATTTCCTTCTCCGCAGGCTTTGGCAGCAGTGGGCGGGTAAGCCAATCAAGGGCTCTCTTTCCCCTACTGGCCAATCGGCGGCTGGATGAACTATCACTTCCGTCCATTTGAATTATTGGCGCCACATCGAGCCAATGAGCGTTCGCGGCAGCGCCAAGTGATGACGTCATCGGACGTCCTGAGCGCTGGATCGAGAAGAAAGCACTGGCGGAGGTGGCAGGGTGACCCTGTCAGGACAAGGAGCTACCCTGCCACAAGAAGAGAATGCCGGACACAAGGCCCTAGTTAGTGGGCTAGAGCCCATAGTCAGGTAGGCTACCAGGCCTAATTAGTGGGCTAGAGCCCATAGTCTGATAGGACACAAAGCCCTAGTTAGGGGGGCATAAAGCCCATAATTAGACAGGCACAAGGCCCTAGTTAGTGGGCTCAGAGCCCAAGGCAGAGGGGGCATAAGGCCCATAGTCAGGGCACAAAGCCCTGTAGGTAAGGCCACAAGGCTTTTAGTAGCTGAGCAGAGAGTCCATGGTGTAGGGCACAAGGCCCTGTAGGTAGCGAGCGTGAGAGCTCTGATCTAGAGTAGGATGCAGTCCCAGTGAGTGGTGAGTACACTAGGTGATAGTCCTAGGCAACAGTAGAGCAGAAGGCTCCTGTTAGTGCTATACTAAACCATCTGGTTAGATAGCAGAGGTGTGGATTCCGTGGTCAGCCTGCCAGATACCGTAGCAAAGTCCTATTCCGTCTGTGTGGCGAATACTGTATTGTGCATTGTATTTGGCTGTGTTGTGTGTGTTTATTTATTTACAGTTGCAAGACGTCAGGCCCCCATTAAAGAAAGGCTCTTGTTTCCTTACTGTTTTCCTGTTATAACCTGTGTCTGTGGGGACAAGGGGTAGTTAGGAGCACACAGATAGGGAAGAACATACGGTAGTCTTCCCATCCCGTAGGTCCCTGGGGTTACGCTGGCCTATTTGAGTTCCAGGGGGCATCCTGTGGTTCCATTTGGGTGTTCCAGTATAAGTACTGACAGGGTCCCTGGCAGTTCTAGACTGGGGCGGTGTTCCGCTTGGGTGAAGGCGGCCGTTTCAAGTTCTGGGAGTGACGACTGGCTGTTTCGTGCGGAAGCTGACACTCTGGTGGTGCGCTGCTCCAGTGAGGCTCAGTCGTGCCACGTGTGACTGGTCCTTGGGATTCCGTGAGTGACCCCATAGTGAGAAGGCAGTCTTCTCTGTACGACCTGGGTGAGGGTTTTAGGAACAGCCCTCCGGAGTAGAAAGTGAACATCGGCTGGTGTTTCCTGTAAGTAGAGGGAGAAGGCTTAGGAAGTACACTACACCCAGTTTATAGTAAAGTTGCGTTCCTGACCATTAGTTAGTTTGTGTTAGTGTGGGCCGCCTGTTGTTAGTTAGTGTCAGTTGTGTGGGTTGTACATACTTGCCTCATTTGTAGAGTAGAGGGAGGCTGTGTTGTGTCTGTCTTCCACAGGTAACGGAGAGGAGCAGGAGAGCAGGGACCGGAAGTTGGAGTGTCCGGTGAGCATAACGCTCTATTCCTACTTCTAGTTAGGCCCTCACCGAGATGTGAGTGGAGTATTTGGGGCGGGAATGGTCCCAAGTACTCGTAGTCCCGCGCCCTTGGCAAGAACAAATTGAGGTGGCGGAAAGATAGATTGACTTTAGTGTCTCTGCTCATTGCCGTGGTCTCGGACAGTCCTTTCCTGGTAGGCACAGCCTTAATTTCTGTTTCTTCCGTAGAGGGAAGTGGAGTGAGGTGACAGAGGTTCAGTTGCTGGTCTGCTGGGATAGGACAGTGGCTGGGATGACTCGGAAGCGGACAGGAGGTGACCATCGTTTGTAAGGTAAGATATTTGTGTGCATCTGTCCTGTTTCCCGCAGGCGCTACACGACACCAGAAGGAGACTAAGGAACCTTCTGCCCAGCTACTTATGACGTCAGACACACAAATGAAATCCTAAAACTCCAAACTGGTCTTTAGAAGCCAGCACATTTATTTGCGAAGGCGTGGTCCACTAAAGCATTTTTGTTTCATTATCAAAAATATACTTCACCGTAGAAAACATTAATTTAGAGGTAGATATATAACAATGCATCCATTCCTCTCCAAATGGTCTCTTTCTCCCTCTCTTCACCTCTTCTTCCACTCTACTGTTCTCTCTCCCTGGTGCTACAGTCACCAACTTCGTTTCTCTGCTCTGGTAGAACCTTTCTCCTCCTCTCTCTATCTCCTGTTTTTCTGCCCGACTCACACTTGATCCTCTCTCTGATTGCAAGCTCCGCCTTTCTTCTTCCCAGCATCCCTTGCTCACTTTTCCACTCTGCACCACCTCTATGTGACTCTGAATGTCAGATCTCATCCTCAGGCATATGACAGTCGGGACTCGGGTAATTGCGCATTTTTGGCCCATTTCAGATGCCAGCGCTACATATATTTAGTTACAGTTTTGTTCTTTATTGAATTTTGCTCATTCATTTCATTTTACGATACTTTTCTTATTAATGGAGAACTACGATTGTTTGTGTAAGCTAACTTGAGCAGCATATTGGATTTATATAGTGTTTATCAAAGAAAAGAAAAAGCTCAAGATAACTGTGAAAATAAAAATTATTGCAATTGTTTAAAGATCTAGAAAGAATTCACTGGGAACTTTTAAAAGAATAGAGTCTTCAATATCTATATTCATTAAGAGCATCTGTCAATCAACAACAATAGAGTGTTTTAGTTTGTTGCCAGTTCCCTCTCAAAGTAATCTAAGCAGAGACTGCAATAAGTCTAACGTAAGCCAAAATGTGCAGAGGAGAACTCTGGGCAGGTATCTAATACCTGCATTTTCATATGAGAAATGTTCACCTGAAGGCTGACTTAGAAAAAATAAAATAGATAATAACATGGATCAGGGGTGGGCTGGGTCGGGGGACAGGGGTATAAGTCCCCAGGGCCAGACAGAAATAATCTATTTTGGGCAAGTGGACTCAGTGGTGGCTGGCCCCTCTGCTGGGACCAGCCACCTTTCATATTGGCTGTGGATCCTCCTGATCCGCCCCCCCCCCTCCGCCTGTCTGTAAGAGCCTATGACAGGCTCTATGAAATGACAGGCGCGGTCCCATGTGAGAAGTGCTGAAGACAGCACTCGTGGAGGGGATAAGGTAACTTTTGGGGGATCGTTAATATTGTTCAGCACTAACCAGCATAGAGGGTTTATGCTGGTTAGTGCTGAAAAATGAAGTGACCATATATTAGAGGAAATCTCTTAGTCATATCAGCAAAGAAAACGGCATTTTTGGGACACCTTACCACACAGTGTGGCACGGATCAGCAATCGTTTGTAGAAACAAGTTGCAAACTATCTGGCTTGGATGTTGTACACGCAAAACCATTGACTGTACCAAAAGTGACCTACATATTAACATGCCTACCTGCCCACCGCAGGATTGAATACATATGGAAATATGTGTCATAATGTTTGTGGTTTTCTATTTGGGAAACGGGACTTTATATATTGGGACACCTGTTTGGTATTTGACCAACGCATACTCGTGGTATAACTACAAGCAGCTTTGCTTTGAACTTCTCACATATACTACGGACTGCATCAAAAGTTCTGTAAACGGATTATGCTCAATTGCCTGTCCCTGAGGACTTAATGTATATGTATGTATGTTAAATGTAATTTGATTTTATATATCAGTGCACTGATTCATATATGTTGTAAAATATACAATGTTTTGAATTATTACTCTGTGCTTCATTACACACCATCTTGGCGCCTTTGGATATCCCCGTTGTTTTAATCTTGTATCATGGAGGGATGAAGCCCACCCCCCTTTTTCATAATCCTATAGGCAGCCTACCAATATATTTACATAGGGAGCGCGGAACCCACCATCGTTGTTTTCTAACAGGACGTGGTTGCTTGGAAGGTACAGGCGTTCGTCTCCTGCACCGTGTCAGTGCGGAGACGGTGCCTGACAGTACTCTCCCCTTTCTTCTTTTTCAGGGCTTGCAAGGTCGCCTCTCTCTCCTTCTTGAATTTGGCCAAAAAGCGAGGGGCATGTATATCTTGTACATCGATCCAAGATCTCTCCTCGGGGCCATAACCCCTCCAGTCAACAAGATATTGGTGGCGACCCCTGGAGATCCGGAAATCCAGAATCTGATTGATCTCATATTCCTCCCCATGATCAGTCTTTACTGGGACCGGGGGTGGGGTTCTTTTGACAAATTTGTTGAGAACGAGGGGTTTAAGTAGAGCAATATGAAACACATTGTGAATCTTGAGTGATGGAGGAAGAAGGATTTTGAATGTCACGGGATTTATAACTTGAGTTATTTGAAAAGGTCCGATATAACGGGGTGCGAGCTTCATGGTGGGAACTCAAAGTCTTAAATTCCTTGTGGATAACCATGCTTTGTCCCCAACTTGAAGTCTGGGGACTGGTCTACGGCGACGATCAGCGCTAGCTTTGTAGCGTCGGGAGGATTCCAATAATTTGGACTTCGTCTGAGACCATATTTGATAAAAGTCCTGAATGAGATTCTGCATGGCCGGAAGGGCTGAACCAGGTAGGGAAAGTTCAGGAAGGAGCGGGTGAAACCCATAGGTAAGAAAAAATGGAGACGAACCAGTAGATACATGCACCTGGTTATTATGAGCAAATTCTGCCCAACACAAAAAACGACTCCATTCAGCCTGATTACCCAAAGTGTAGGTCCTGAGAAATTGTTCCAAGTCTTGGTTGACCCTCTTCGTTTGGCCGTTGGTTTGAGGGTGGTACCCTGAGGAAAACTTTAGATTGACCCCCAACTCTTTGCAGAATGATCTCCAGAACTTGGACACGAACTGTACTTCTCTTTCCGAGATAATATCCTGGGGACAGCCGTGAAGATGGAAAATCTCCTTGATGAAGAGGTTAGCAAGGATAGAAGCCGAAGGAAGTCCCTTGAGAGGTAAAAATGTGCCAACTTGGACAATCTATCCACTACCACCCAGATAGTATTGAATCCATGGCTAGCTGGTAAATTGGTGATGAAATCCATGGAAATACTAGTCTATGGTCTCTCTGGAATAGGAAGTGGTACCAAGGGTCCTGCAGGAGACTGCCTAGGTGTCTTGTGTCTGGCACAGATTCCACAAGTGGCAACATAGGCCTTAACCGCCTGTATAGAGGGCCACCAATAATACCTAGAAATCAACAAGAAGGTCTTCTTGACACCAGCATGCCCAGCAAACATAGAATCATGGGCCCACTTGAGAGCCTTGTGCCGAAGCCTGGAAGTGAGAAAGAAGCGACCAGGAGGAGGAACCTTGGTTGAAGTTCTGGTGAGGACCACAATGGTAGTAGGATCCAAGATGGTTCTGGGGGTGGGGGCGGGTTGAAGATCTTTATCATCAAATGACCGGGAGAGAGCATCCGCCCTGATATTATTAACCCCAGGTCGAAAGGTCAAAATGAGATTAAAACAGGCAAAAAACAGTGAACCAACGGGACTGACGTGGGTTCAGACACTGAGCTGTTTGCAAGTACGTTAAGTTCTTATGGTCAGTGTAGACAGTAACAGGATGCTCCGCCGACTCTAGCAAATGTCTCCACTCCTCTAGTGCGGTTTTGATGGCCAATAACTCTTTATCCCCGATACCATAGTTTAATTCGCTGGAGGAAAATCTTCTGGAACAGAAACCCCAGGGATGAAACTTTCCATCGGAATCTTTCTGTGAAAGAATGGCTCCTATGCCAATGGAGGATGCCTCAACTTCAACAAAGAAAGGCCGCGACAAGTCAGTGTCACGGGCACTAGGAGTCTTTACCCAGGGATCACCAGGTGATAGGCTTACCAGAGCAATGTAGATGGTAATAGCGTACTCTGGTAGCAGGGTGATCACGGAACAGGTAATGGTAGATGATGAGATGCTCAGGAAAGTCTATGACTAGCGGCACTGGTGATATGGAGGTATTAATACACGAGGAACTGTATGGACAAGGACCAGTGAAGGTAGTCAGTGGTCTGCGATAGCAAGTTGTACCACTGCTATAGTGAGGAGGAATGTCCAACAGCAACGAGGAGGTGATGAGAGTCAGCGGTCTGCGGATAGCAAGTGGTACCGCTGTCTGAGTGAAGGAATGGAATCCAAGTGGAGGTATCCGGGTAGTCAGTGGTCTGCGGTAGCAAGTTGTACCACTGCTATGTGAGAGGATACTGGAACAGGTGATACAGGAAACAGGGATCAGTGGTCTGCCTTCAGCAAGTTGTACCACTGAATATATATGTGAGGAGGTGTACGGGGAGAGACTGCAACACAGGATGTACACAGGCACCTTAAACACGATCCACAATAATATGCACAATATATATAAATGACTGAACAGGTCTGCAAATATAGAAAGTCTCTTGAAGTAATCCAGCACTAGATAACACAGTCAATGATGGCAATAGACTCAGCGGATAGCAGACTCCAGAGGAGAACCAACACAGTCCAGCAAGGTATGCAATACACCAGCACAGTCAATCAGAAGTATGCATACCGTGGTTCAGAAGGCAGTCAGATAAGAGTGCAGCGATACCTGAGCGGCAGTCTCGAGGAAACACGGGAGAGATGAGATGAGGCTGAGGTGCACAGGAGCAGCGGATAGGAATCAGCTAACAGTCACGATGGTGAACACAGGCGAGTTGCAAGCTGGAGACTGTAGTGCATGGAGGCAGCGGATAGGAATCAGCTAACAGTCACGATGATGAACACAGGCGAGTTGCAAGCTGGAGACTGTAGTGCACGGAGGCAGCGGATAGGAATCAGCTAACAGTCACGATGATGAACACAGACGAGTTGCAAGCTGGAGACTGTAGTGCACGGAGGCAGCGGATAGGAATCAGCTCACAGACTTGATGATGAACAGGTGAGTGAATGTGGAGAGAAGGCTGTAGTGCACGGAGGCAGCGGATAGGAATCAGCCAACAGTCACGATGATACAGTTGATGGTAGAAGTGGTATGGGAACCACAGTAGTAGAAGTGGTTTGGAAACCACAGAGGTAGAAGTGGTTTGGAAACCACAGGAATCAGCAGCGCTGAATACACGAGGAAACATAGGAACACCTTCAGAGACTCATGGGGAATGAGACTCCAAGATCAGGCAACGTGGTATTGACCACAGGTGCTTAATATAGGGAGTGTTGCCTGATCTGCCAATTGAGTTAAAGGGACATACACTGAAGTATAGGAAAGGGCTGCGCATGCGCAGACCCTCAGGATGGAGGACGGCCACGGTTCCTAAATGTCCGGGAAGAAGCACTCACAGTCCGGTGAGTGACAGTACCCCCCCTTTTAAAGGTGGGCACAGAACGCCTGGAACCGGGCTTGTCCGGATTTTTGGAATAAAACTTCTTCAAAAGGGCAGGAGCATTAAGATCTTCAGCTTTGATCCAAGAGCGCTCCTCAGGACCAAAGCCCTTCCAATGAACGAGGAAACGGAGGACTCCTCGCGAAATTTTTGCGTCTAGTACCTCAGTAATTTCGAAATCCTCCTCCTGATGAACTTGAACTGGCTGCGGAGCTGAGGGAGGATTTGAGAAACGGTTGATAATAAGAGGTTTGAGTAAAGACACATGGAAGGCATTAGAAATCCGAAGATTCTTAGGAAGAAGAAGTTTCACACATACTGGATTGATTACTTGAATGATCCTATATGGACCAATAAAACGAGGGGCGAATTTCATAGATGGAACCTTCAAACGAATGTTTTTAGTAGATAACCAGACACGATCTCCAATTTTTAGTGGTGGAATAGCCCGCCTCTTCTTATCTGCGAAAGATTTATATTTGATAGATGTCTTCTTTAAACAGGTTTTGACCTGAGACCAGATATTTTTAAAGGTCTGACAAGCAGTCTCCACCGCAGGGACTTGGGAGGGCAGGAAATTCCGGAAAAGACGGATGGTGACCGTAAACCACAAAAAATGGAGTTTTGGATGATGACTCATGGTACATGTTGTTATGGGCGAATTCGGCCCAAGGAAGCAACTCTACCCAGTTGTCTTGATTGGCTGAAGAGAACATCCTTATAAAAGTCTCAAGATCTTGATTGACACGTTCAGTTTGTCCGTTAGATTGCGGATGGTAAGACGATGAGAGTGCTAATCGTATGCCCAAGGTTTTACAAAGGGCTCGCCAGAATCTGGAAACGAATTGTACTCCTCTATCTGACACAATCTCAGACGGACATCCATGGATGCGGAAGATCTCTTTAATGAAATGTTCAGCCAGGATAGACGAAGAAGGCAAACCAGACAGAGGGACGAAATGAGCCATCTTCGAAAATCGGTCCACCACCACCCAAATAGTGTTATGATTCTTACTAGGTGGTAAATCAGTAACGAAATCCATACTAATATGGGTCCACGGTTTGGACGGAATGGGTAGTGGTCGCAGCAACCCTGCTGGAGTTCTGCGGGAGGATTTGAATTGGGAACATAATTCACAGAAAGCAATGAACTCTTTGACGTCTCTCCTCATTGAAGGCCATCAGTAACTTCGAGAGAGAATCTCAAAGGTCTTGTGTTCACCGGCGTGTCCAGAAAAGCGAGAGGCATGGAACCACGAAAGGATTTTCCTCCTTAGAGTAGGAGGCACGAGGGTCTTCCCAAATGGTAGCGTTTTGGTAGATGAAGCAGCCAGTGAGATACATTTGGGGTCTAGAATGGTATGGTTGGAAACCTCTTCTATATCAGAGGACATCACAAAAGCTCTAGATAAAGCGTCAGCTTTTTTGTTCCTGGCAGCTGGTTTGAAGGTTATTATTAATTCAAAACGGGAAAAGAAAAGAGACCATCTTGCTTGACGAGGGTTCAAGCATTGGGCAGACTGAAGATATGACAAGTTCTTATGATCCGTGAAGATCGTCACCGGATGGCGAGCTCCTTCCAATAAGTATCTCCATTCCTCTAATGCCGCTTTGATAGCCAGTAACTCCTTGTCCCCGATAGTATAATTCTTCTCTGCGGGCAGAAGACCCCGAGAATAGAAGGCACAAGGATGGAATTTTTGCTGTTCAGAGCGTTGGGAGAGAATGGCTCCCAAGCCCACATTAGAGGCATCTACTTCTAGGAAGAAGGGGAGTGTCACATCAGGCTGTCGAAGGATTGGAGCCGAAGAGAAGGACTCTTTGAGTGTTTGAAAGGCTTGAAGAGCCTCAGGCGACCATTGCTTAGGATTAGCCCCTTTCCGAGTCAGGGCCACAATAGGAGATGCAATGGACGAAAAGTCTTGAATGAAGCGTCTATAGTAATTGGCAAAACCTAAAAAACGCTGGATAGCACGAAGAGTAGTTGGCTGGGGCCAATGTAGTACAGCATTCACCTTGTCTGGATCCATCTTCAGGCCAACTCCGGAAACTATATACCCCAAGAATGGAATCTGGGGCAATTCGAATGAACATTTTTCTAATTTACAGAACAATGAATTTTTTTGTAGCCTGGAGAGGACTTCTGCCACATGTTGGTGGTGAGAAGGCAGGTCCTGAGAAAAGATCAATATGTCGTCCAGATAGACGACGACACATACATATAATAAGTCCCGAAAGATCTCATTGATGAAGCCTTGAAAAACAGCGGGGGCATTACACAGCCCGAAAGGCATTACCAGATATTCGTAATGCCCGTCTCTGGTGTTAAACGCTGTCTTCCATTCGTCACCGGAACGGATTCTGATTAAATTGTAGGCACCACGAAGATCCAACTTAGTAAAAATACGGGCTCCCTTGATGCGATCGAATAGCTCAGTGATCAGCGGAATGGGATACCGATTCTTGATAGTAATGGCATTGAGTCCACGAAAATCTATGCAAGGGCGTAATGATCCATCCTTCTTTTTGACGAAGAAGAACCCAGCTCCAGCGGGAGAGGTGGAAGGTCGAATAAACCCACGCTGGAGGTTCTCCTGTATGTACTCAGATGTGGCTTGAGTTTCAGGTAATGAAAGTGGATAGACCCGGCCCCTGGGGGGAGTCTTGCCAGGTAGAAGGTCGATCGGACAATCCCAAGAACGATGAGGAGGAAGACGTTCAGACTGAGCTTTATCAAACACATCAGTAAATGAAGCATATTGAGGAGGGAGTCCCGGTGAGGTAGATGAGATGGAAGATTGCTGTACTTTGAGAGGAATAACTTGGGAAAGGCAACGATGGTGACATTCAGGCCCCCAAGACGTGACTTGAGGGGTGCGCCAGTCAATCTGGGTAGAGTGACACTGAAGCCATGGAAGGCCTAAGACAATCGGACTTGTCGTAACAGGAAGGATTAAAAACGATATTTCTTCATGATGCAGGGCACCAATCTGAAGTGTTACTGGAGACGTACTCTGGATGATGAGACCATTGATGAGACGTGATCCATCTATAGCCGTCACAGTAATGGGTGTTTTTAAGGTGATCACTGGTAGAGACCATTGATTTACTAACGATTTGGAAATAAAATTTCCTGCTGCTCCGGAATCAATCAATGCCTGTGACTCAAAGGTTTTGGTAGCACAGGAAATCGTAACATCAAAAGCGCAGACTTTAGATTTCATGGAAGATGGAGAGGACTCCAGGGACCCTAACTTCACCTCTCCAGAACTAGTTAGGGCCTGGCATTTCCCGATCTCTTAGGGCAAGAGCTGAGAATATGAGTGGAATCAGCACAATAGATACAGAGTCTATTCTTTACTCTTCGTTTTCTCTCCTCGGAAGATAATTTGGAACGTCCTATCTCCATGGGAATCACAGAGGGTGAAACTGGACGAAATTGAGGGTTAGAACGAAGAGGTGCTTTAGCAGAAGTAGTTTTCTCAGCCTCTCTTTCACGAAATCTCATATCAACACGATGGCATAGAGAGATCAAATCTTCAAGTGATGAAGGAAGCTCTTGAGTAGTCAGTGCATCTTTAATTTTATCGGAGAGCCCCTGCCAGAAGGCGGCAACTAGGGCTTCAGTGTTCCACTGAAGTTCAGAGGCTAAGATCCTAAATTGAATGACGTACTGGCCTACTGTATGAGATCCTTGTCGTAGGCGGAGGATGCTGGAAGCAGCGGAGGTCACACGACCTGGTTCATCGAACACACTTCGGAATGTAGAAATGAATTTGGCACTATCTTGTAATATTGGATCATTTCTTTCCCACAGAGGGGAGGCCCAAGCCAGGGCTTGTCCTGAAAACAAAGAGATAAGATAGGCCACTCTGGAACGATGGGTAGAAAAATTTTGAGGTTGGAGCTCAAAATGGACTGAACATTGGTTCAGGAAACCCCTACAAGTTTTGGGGTCTCCATCGTACTTTGACGGAGTAGGCAGGTGAAGCGTGGAAGCTGTAGACACCTGGGATGGCACTGAGGAAAGCACAGGAGCCTCAGGAGTAGCTGTCACAGTCTGTCCAGATGTTCCTTGGGAGGTTAATGACTGATAACACTGAAGTAACAGCTGTTGGCGGGCATCCTGTTGCTCCACACGGCTAACCAGATGCTGCAGCATCTCCTTGGCTGTAGGTTCCGTATCTGGGTCTGTCATGGCCTGATCTTACTGTCACGGGCACTAGGAGTCTTTACCCAGGGATCACCAGGTGATAGGCTTACCAGAGCAATGTAGATGGTAATAGCGTACTCTGGTAGCAGGGTGATCACGGAACAGGTAATGGTAGATGATGAGATGCTCAGGAAAGTCTATGACTAGCGGCACTGGTGATATGGAGGTATTAATACACGAGGAACTGTATGGACAAGGACCAGTGAAGGTAGTCAGTGGTCTGCGATAGCAAGTTGTTCCACTGCTATAGTGAGGAGGAATGTCCAACAGCAACGAGGAGGTGATGAGAGTCAGCGATCTGCGGATAGCAAGTGGTACCGCTGTCTGAGTGAAGGAATGGAATCCAAGTGGAGGTATCCGGGTAGTCAGTGGTCTGCGGTAGCAAGTTGTACCACTGCTATGTGAGAGGATACTGGAACAGGTGATACAGGAAACAGGGATCAGTGGTCTGCCTTCAGCAAGTTGTACCACTGAATATATATGTGAGGAGGTGTACGGGGAGAGACTGCAACACAGGATGTACACAGGCACCTTAAACACGATCCACAATAATATGCACAATATATATAAATG